>NC_047040.1:45404017-45707047 GCF_011762595.2 Tursiops truncatus | reverse complement strand
AGAGTTCTATGGCTGTGAGCTGTGGTGAGTCCTTCAAGGTTTTCAGACAGAATAAGAGCAAGGGAAAAGGAGGGAAGGAACTTGATAAACTTTGTATGTATGAAACCTTATGGCTTTGGGCAGGATGGAATGAAGAGATAACGAGAATAAAAGTATGGAACTAAGTTAGGAAATGTTAAAATAGTCCAGGTGAGAGATGATAAGGCCTTGAATGTAGGAGCTATCATAATATTGGAAGAGAATGAATTGTAGTGATGCTTAATTTATAGAATTGTTGGCTGATTGAATGTGAGCATTTTAGGAAGAAGGAATAAAGAGGCTCAGTGCAGACTTGGATTGTTTGAGTAGACTGTGGTAGTACTATTCATCAAGACAAAGGAATACAGGATGAAGGACGTGATTGGAGGGAAAGACTAAAAATTCCACTTTGGATTTTTGAATTTGAGGTGTTTAGGAACCGTTACAGAGAGATGATGCCCTATAGCAAGCTGGATATGCCATTTGGAAATAAGGAGAAATCCTGGGATGGAGATATAGATTTGAAAGTTATCAACACTGGGTGATTATTAGTACCATGAGGTCAGACCCTTGAGAGCATTGATAGTTAAGGGGAATCAGAAAATGAAAAACCAGCAAAAAAGACTGAGAAGAACCCAAACATGAAACTGAAGTCTTTATTCCGCAGGGGAGTCTTACCCACCTGGGAGGTAGATTAATAGAGATCTAAACTAGAATCATCTTGTAGGGGGATAGGAAAGAAAGGACTGACTTGCCAAATATTTTAAAAGAACTATTTTGTGCTGTTAAAGGTAAAGGCCAAATTGCACCTAACATAAGGCAGGTATTTCTAGAACTGGCCAGTTTAGCTGGCCAGGGCTTCATGTTCATTTTGGGGTTGTGGCTTTCTGTGTTCACACAGCTGCACTCTAGAAACTGAATACAGATTTCACAGATTTGGCAAAATGAACCTCAATCCTTGGTCAAAACATGAAGTATTATAGGACTCCCTAGGTTACCCCTGATTCCCCAAATACTATCTCTACAACTCTACAACTTGTCTCCACAAAGTATTCTCAAAGGTAATGAAAATTGTATTGCGGAGTTATCTGTTCCTGTTTGTGACTCCACGTTGGGCTTTTCTGATTCCCACGCCATTTTGAATTTGACCAATCATTGAAGTAGGGGTACCTAGAAGTAAATATGAGTGGGTATAACCAGTTTTGCCAAAGTAGATTTTCCTAGGTTATTGAAAACTATTTACTATAGGGTTATATTAATGTTAATTAGAAAAGCATTTCATTATTTTATGATTAACATTATAAACCTGCATCTATATGTCAAATATAGTTGTATTAGTACACATATTTTTTATCTTAAATCGCACTGGATTTTTATAAAATAATTCTGCTGGAAAATAAAGAATTGAGAGAGATAGAGCACTGAAGTAGATTTTAAACCCTACTTTTATTCAGATCTTTTCAGAAAGCCCCTTCAGTATAATTCAAAAACAGCATACCTAGAATTGCTATTCTCTTTACGTCATAAGTTTTTCTTTAAAAAACAGGACTTAAGAAGATTCCTTAATAAGATACTTTTAATTTTTCTTCTTTTTAAAAATTTTTCATAGAAAGGAAAATGAAAAGATAAAAAATGCATATAAAGTAATCTTTATAAATTAACTTGGTAAGACACTGGTCTTGGATATAGTACAGAAATGGGTTCTTTTAGCACTTTTTCTAGAGTCATTTTTAGTGCATTTTTAGTTGTGGACTCTTGAATTTTCTACTTGATTCTTGGTACAAACTGGGTAGCCTTCATCAGGTTACTTAGTCTCTCTCTATGAATTTTGGGGAGTGGATGAGAAATAATGTATTTAAGTGTGAAACTACTTTTATGCTTGTATTTCTTGCTCACTGTAGTGAAAGCCCTACAAGAGCAGGGATTGCTGTTTGTTTGCTTATCTCTAGGGACCAGAATCTAAAAGAGTTCCTGGCACAGTAGGCATTCAAGTATTTGATGAGTGAATGCAGAAATAAGAAATTCAAGATCTAGTTTCCTTAAGATAAAGTGTGCCTCATCCAACATGCATATACTAAAATAATGTCTTGGTAAGAGCTGTTAGAAAGATGCAAATGTTTCAGATGCAAATGATGAACTGGGAGAGGACACACCTGTACATTGACCCTTAGCCTATCTATTACATGAGGGCTATTGCTTGGGAGAGTCAGTTTTTATCTCAGAAATTTTATTAGCAGAAATCATTCAAACTCTGCACCATGAACTACACAGCCCTGCAGAATCTTGCCTTGGCTATCTCATTGCTCCATTGCACTCCATGTGAAGGAATGAAAGAATTTTTCAGGGCTCACTTTTTCTATGATTATTTAAGATTATACATATGACTTTACCTATGTGAGGACTTCAGTCCTAAAAACGCATTTCTTCTCAGATTGAATTGGAATAGTCTGAGGTTGAATGAAATAGAAATTATGTTTTTACAAAATATGCTGGATGCAAAATGTAGTTGACACTGTCTAGTCAATTGGTATTTCACTTGGTAATTGGGGGAGCAAATTCTAAAAAGTGGTGATAACTGAGGAGAAATATATTTAGCATAACTTAATAGTAACTTGGCTTGCATGTGTTTGTTGTAATAACACATGGATTTATTTTGATATCTTTTACTATTTTTTTATTATTTCAAGTTTATTTCTCCATATCATGGTGCAGCCTGTCAAAATGGTTATGTGTTGAGAAATGTCACTTACTAATAAAGTATGAGAAATAAGGACTAAACATGTTTTGATTTATTAGCTGATGCCATATTCATGGATAAATCTCCTTGAAAAGTTGAGGAGGACACTGGTTTCCTTTATAATATATAATAATATACCTAATCATATGAGTGTATGACTATAAGCATATGTTTTTATAAAGATGTATTTATAATATATTTTAAAATATACTTTTAAATATATTAGTAGATTTGTATTATTCTTTTTTGGGATTGTAATATCTATATCTACACATCCAACGAACAGGAAATGTTTTTCTGAGAATGAAATTATAGTTCTGTAAAGAGATTGATTTTATAATCACAGCTTTTTCATTTCCAATTTTTCATTGTTCATTTCTTTCACCTGATTTCACTATTTACCCTAATTGATGAATGAGAAAACTTTATGATACCTGCTTAATTTTAGTTGGATGAAATAACTAATTTTCATCTGATTCATTTTTTGGTTCCTTAAAATGATATGTTAATAAATGAGAAAAATCAATCATAAAATAGCAAAGTGCAGTTATTCCTGCTCAGAATTAAATAAAGCAGAATGGAGAAAATTCAAAATATTTCTTTAACTGTTCATCGACTATTGCTGTACATACTACTTCAGTGAATCAGAGTAGCCCTCATAAAAGTTGTAAAACATTTATGGAATCCATTTCAAAGATGGTATAAATTTTTTATAACTATTAGGAGAATTTCTGAGTTCTTAAAAATGTCTTAAATGCTCTAATGCTGTCAGCTGATTAATTTTCAGACAGGAATCAAAGTGAAAGTGTCAGTAAATTCCCAGTAGTAACTGTGGTGTGCTGATGGTATTCAATTGTTCTTTTCTTTCAATAAAGTCCATATATGGAAATTTAGCTCAATATATCATTTAATTTATGAGTGATATTTGTTTTCTAAAAAGCTTTTAAGCCTACGAAATAACTTCTGTAGGATTTCTTTAACTAGCAAATTCCTTTCTGGGAGTATGATTAAAGCTGTTACAACAACTTTTAAACAATATGTATCTCATATAAAGCAAGATATTTGTATTAAGTGTTTATGGACCATAGCAGAGTATTTGCATTTTGCTTTTGAGAAAACTCATTAAAAAAAGTTATTATACATGAATGCATTCTCATTATAAAAGATTCAAATACTCCCAAGATCTAGCAAAATATGTTTACCTTCGTGCCCTCTCACACCCATGATCCTCAGGGTAAAAATTGTTAATAGTTTAGTATGAATCATTCCAACACAAATTCTACCCATTTACAAATATACACCTTGATGTTAAAAAATTAAAAATGGGATCCTAATGTATAGTCTTTTAATTTGGGTTGGAGGAGATCAAGATATTTTGGAATTAAGGAGGTATGATTTGTACATGCCAAGGTCACTATTATTTGGAGCATCTACCCAAGTAGCTGTCACTGTTGCCCAGTGTGAGTCTCCCCAAGCTACTCTAGCATTTTCTTGGCATAGCATCTCTGAGGAATGGGAAATATGTCCATGAGAGAGTAAAATAATTGTATATAAGTCAGTTCCTTCACCAACAAGCAGTAGCTTAAAAAAAATAGGTATCCTTTTTTCTTTTAAGAAAAGAAGTTTTTTGGGAGTTCCGTGGTGGTGCAGTGGTTAAGAATCTGCCTGCCAATGCAGGGGACAGGGCTTTGAGCCCTGGTCTGGGAAGATCCCACATGCCATGGAGCAACTAAGCACATGTGCCACAACTACTGAGCCCGTGAGCCACAACTATTGAGCCCACATGCCACAACTACTGAAGCCCGTGTGCCTAGAGCCCATGCTCTGCAACAAGAGAAGCCACCGCAATGAGAAGCCTGTGCTCTGCAACGAAGAGTAGCCCCCGCTCGCCGCAACTAGAGAGAAAGCCCCCGTGCAGCAACGAAGACCCAACGCAGCCATAAATAAATAGATAGATAGATGATAGATAGATAGATAGATAGAAAGAAAGATAGAAGTTTGTTAAGTTTGCTCACACTTTTTTTGTATATTTGTGATCATTACTGGTTTGGCCCCATATTGCCTTTCTCATATTAACCACACGGTAAAATGCTTGTTAGATACAGTACTTTAGATTGTTCTTTAGTTGATTCTGATCTTTCTTATTCTCTCCCTCCCTCTCATTTGACCTCCTGTGATTTTCCTATCTTCTCCTATCTTTAACCCTAACATTTTGGAGCACGTTTGATGGTGATGAGTTTAGAAAAGAATTTCTCAACCTCCAGATAATTCTTAGTTGTTGGGTGGCGGAAGGGTTATTCTGGGTATTGTAGGCAGTATCCCTGGTCTCTACCCATTGGATCCCAGCACTATGCTCCCAGTTGTGATAATCAAAAATATCTTCAGATGTTGCTAAATGTCCTCTGGAGCCAAAAGCACCCCCAGTTGATGCAAATGTCCCCTGGGGGTGCATAATCAACCCACTGAGAACCATGGTTTAGTAGCATTTCTAAACTCTTTATTTTTCTGGCATATATTTTGCAGGGGTAGATAGCTATCCCTAATCTAGTCCATAATATGTTTTGAAATGTCATTAAAATTGTATAAATAGGGACTTCCCTAGTGGTGCAGTGGTTAAGAATACGCCTGCCAATGCAGGAGACACGGGTTTGAGCCCTGGTCCAAGAAGATCCCACATGCCGCGGAGCAGCTAAGCCAGTGCGCCACAACTACTGAGCCTGCACTCTAGAGCCCACGAGCTACAACTACTGAGCATGTGTGCCACAACTACTGAAGCCTGTGTGCCTAGAGCCTGTGCTCTGCAACAAGAGAGGCCACCGCAATGAGAAGTCCGTGCACTGCAACGCAGAGTAGGCCCTGCTCGTCACAACTAGAGAAAGCCCTCACACAGCAATGAAGACCCAACGCAGCCAAAAATAAATAAAAAATTAAAAAAAAATAAATGTATTTAAAAAATTGTATAAATACAACACTGTTAAAACTTCACTCCATATATGTGTAATTATCTTTAACTCACTTAGAAGTAGATAGGTGTTTGCTGTATAGTTAGATTAAAAAATGTATATATGAAAATATTTGCTGAGCAAAAGGCTTCTGCAACTTGAAAGAAATCTCCTCACCTGTCTATATAGGTGAAATCTGAAACCTGAAATCAAACCTTCTTTCTTATGTCTTGAAAAAAATTCGTTGAGCACCTTAACTCTTAGAACTTTAAAAAAAAATATGCATTTGGCCTATTGCAATGCAATGTATAAACATGTATTCTTAAATCAAACCAAACTACCTTCTAGAATAGATCAGGCATCATAGAGTCTAAATATGTATGGGTTTTTTCATACATAGCGCCTCAACATTTATCTTCAAATATGTAAATCTGTGTATATTCAATATAAATGGAAATAACATAAACTAAAATTTTAATATTTTATCTAAAATTTGCAAAACTCTGACTATTTTAAAAATAAAAATCCTATCCTATAAACTATCTAGGAAATATTCTCAGACACAGTTATCTTTGAAACTTTAAAAAACTGACCTTTACAACGAAATTTAGACTACTTCAAACAGTGTTTCCTACACTTGTAGACTTAATATTCTTATTTCCGCCCTTAGTATATATTCTTATTTAATTTCCTGTCGATTTTAAAAGAAATTTGTACTGTAGTCAATTTTAAAAGAGTTACTTCAAGCTTTCCCCAATGTGTATTTAAATCACTTTCTTTACAGAAACAACGCTTAAACTTTTTTGAAGTTAAAATTTGAGTGTTTTCAAAATCCAAGCATTATTTTAATGTATCAAATTATTCTTTTCAACACTCCTGTCTTTAAATCTGTACTTTCTCATTCTGTTTTTATAATTTCTCTTTTGAATTACCTAGTCCAACTTAAAAGATTTGAGAATGGCAAATCTAATAGAAAGATGAAATATTTTATTTGTTTTCAAGCTAATATAAAACACATTCTGGACATCAATATTATATTTAACACTAATATAAATTCTGACTAAAGTAATAGAACTTATTCTTCATAAACTTGAGACCAAGTAAGAATTATTAAAAAGTAATATTCTGATAAAAATATGTATGCCACTGTTTAATGGATATTAACATCTATGTTCACACTGTCATGCTAAAGCTATTTTTCATATCTAAGTCTTTATTGTGTCACTGGCAATATCTGTGTGTCACTTGTATAACTTTAATATTTTTATTCAAATACCTGTCAGATATATTTAAAAGGGAAATATGTAATGGTCCATATTTTTTTCAGTACACATTAAAATAGATAGAATGAAAAGGTTACTCAGGAATCACTTGAAGTCATCTGTTACATCACCTGCCACATTTTGGGAAACACTGATTTGAGGGAAATAATCTGTACATTATAAAATGCCTTTGATTTGCAGAGGTTTGACAAGGTTATAGAAGTAAGAATTTTCCAGAACATGACCAAAAATTCTTCTGCTTCGTTATTTTGAAATTTTATACACAGTGATTTCTGTAAAGTACTAATTATTATAGAACATAATTGAGCCTAACACAGTTATGTCTTAGAACTCTTTTTTGGGAGGAGCCAGGCGGTTGGCATTGGCTATTAGGTGGGGTTGTAAAGGGAGTAACAATAAGTAACAGGGCTTCTTTATTTTGTTCTGTTCTCATGACACGAACTTTAGTAATACCTTAGGGGAGAGAGTTGAAGCTGATTCCAGTTTGTTTAATTCTGAGTTTCCACAAGAATGACATTAAAACAGTTTATAACATGTGGCTGGGTATAATATTCATGGTGGTTTATTATATTCCAAATTTGTAGCTGCTCTTTTGCCAGGCACTTTAGCTGTTTTTCAGTCTTTCACAGCACTACGATTCTTCCCTACCTTTGTTATTTCAGCTGTGTCATGCAGGTTTATTTTGGAAATGTGTATCGACTAAAGTTTCTTATGCCACCCTCGCTTAGCTCTGTGTAGTGAAGGTCACATTTAATTAGAATGTAGACTTTATGGCTGAGAGGTACATTAAAACCAGCCAATTTCCATTCCCACTGCTTCTCTGACCTGAATTTGGCCTTCACTACCCCTTTCCTTGTAACTTGAAATTCTGTCTTAACTTTTCTCCAGCCTTTGGTATTTTCCCACTCTAGTTCATTGCAGCTCTGAATTTGTTTCACCCTGGTCAGAAGCCTTCAGAATCTCATCTTTGCAAGACCTCTTTATCTCTGCTTTCTGTTCCCACCACTATCTGCCCCAGTCCTCATATGTTCTTGTAATCTACACAAGCTACAGTCATTGAGCCTTTTGGAGATTATACCTGTGCTGTTACTGTCCTCTCTTCTCATTCACTACTCTTCTTGAATACCAAAGTTATTCATTTGTCTGTTAATATCTACACTACTTTTCAGGCTCAGCTTACATTTTACATTTTACCCCTCACCTTAGCCTCCTTGGGTTCTCTTTTAACCCCACACAAACATGACGTACTATCTCTCTTCTCCCTGAATCACCATTGTACTTCTTTTTCTTATTGTTTAAAAAATACCGTGATTGTAATCTCAGTATAGAGAAAGGCATGGGTTTTTGAGTCTGCTCAAAACCCTGTGTAACTGCTGTGAGCTGGGACTGTGTTGCGTCATATATAGATGGTCCCTGACTTTCAATGATTATGAATTTTTTTACTTTACAATGGTGCAAAAGCGATACAGATTCAGTAGGAACCATACTTTTCCTGGGCTTGCAATCTGCTGTAGGATACTTTCTGATTCTGGGCAGCGGTGGGGAGCTACATCTACCAGTCAGCCACGTGATCATGATTGTAAATAACCAATATACTTACAACCATTCTGCACCCATACAACCATCCTGGTTTTCACTTTCAGTACTGTATTCAATAAATTACATGAGATATTCAACACTTTATTATAAAATAGGCTTTGTGTTAGATGGTTTGCCCAACTATCAGCTAATGTAAATGTTCTGAGCACGTTTAAGATAGACTAGGCTAAGCTACGATGTTAGGTTAGGTGTATTAAATGCATTTTCGACTTAGGATATTTTCAATTTAGGATGAGTTTATCAGGGCATAAGCACATCATAGGTTGAAGAAGATCTGTATTCTTTTACATTCTAGGGAGTCTATTTCTTGCACACAAAGCTGTAGTTGGCAATGAATGTGTTAGAAGGATGAAAAACCACTTATTTATGAAGGAATGTTATTTTAGTATTTATTCAAACAATATCCTGAAGAATCTCAATGTTTTTGCCACCCACAGGGAATTAATTTTCTTTCCAATAAAGTGCACAGTTAAGGAGTTTATGAGCAGGAATTGAATGAAAATACACCCCTGAGAAGATAGCTGAAGATTTTGTATGTGTACAAAATTGGGGAAAGGGAAGGTTTCTTTCATCATCAGTGCTTTCCTATTTTTTTTTTTTTTTTTAGTCTGTATGTATCTATTAAATGTATTAGTCTCGCTGCATTTTAGCGTCATCTGTGGTCACTTATGACTACTATGCTAGTTTCCAATTTTTAAGAGGGATATTTCAGAGGCATGGAATCTGGAGATTACAGGGCATCCCGATATCTCATTCTTCCATGATTTATTTACTTTCTGTGCAGCAAGTTACCAGCAGGAAAAGAGCTCGCATGTTTGCAAATAGAAAGAATATCAAATGATTTATTAATTTGATAATCTGTTAATTGTTATATGTTTAGGCTCCTGAATGTAATAATTTGCTTTTATACTTTCTTATATCTTCACTGAAACGTTATCATTGCAACATACGTAACATAGCAAAATTTAGTACCAGGTATACTTGTCTTAAACTTAGACCAAAGTGCTAATGACAGCAATAGGAAAGGGGATTTAATGATAAGATATATTAAATCTAAAGTCTGGACCTCATGCTGCTTATGCAGAGAGGTGTCTGTGATTACTCTGAGCACTTTTTTATATTTACTCAGGACTAAATGAGTAAATGACTGAATGTCAGCACTATTAATTAAATTTGTTGAAGAGTCTCTGATGCCCCTGAATCATTTTCCAGGGGACATTCTGAAACTAGACTTGTTAGCAATAATTGCTTAGTGAACACAGAAAATGCTTTGTCTTCAAGAAGAGTAATATTCAAAGGAACCTCCTTCTAAGTTATACATGAGCATTTTTTCTCCCTCCTTAGAGGCCTGTTTATTTTAACTGGAATTTTAAGACTGAATATAGCAACTTAGGATCCTTTAAGTTTATACCTCAGCTTAATTACTTAACCAATTCAAAAACTGATTTCCTTTAGAAGCATCTTCTCATTCCTAATCTACTGAAGTCAATGGCAAGTATATTGGTGCTAAACGAAGCTATTGCATACTGAAACTTTGATTAATATATATATATTTCCAAAACTCAGTGCGGTAATATCTCTTTGTATATCCTTAATGTAGATTATATGGAATCGTGTCGATATTCCCTACTTTGTGAGAATCTGGGGCATTTGCCAGAAATATATGAAGCCATGACTATAGTTGGAGGACTCCTTAGAGGACGCAGTATAATTCTTGATTATATGTTAGACTGGCAGCTTTGAATACAATGGGGATAGTAAAAGGAAAAAAGATAAAAGATTTAAGTATGGCTGTTGTTACTTCATGCCTTGTTCAATCTCATGTTGTATCTGGCCAAACAGAATTATTTTAAGTTTGACTTTCTTTATTGTTTCTGTCAGAGATTCATATTTATACGTAGGAGAATTATGCGTGGAAAAAACCCTATAGTTTTCTGTACTGAACCAGTATTCCTAACTGACTGTTAACTTTTCTAAATTTTTGAGTGCTCCTTTAGAAAATGATTGTAATATTATTAATCTTTCTTAAATTTTAAGAGGAATATATAAATACCTTGAAATTTTATTTTATGTTTAAATATTTTTTGTTAGCTTTCTTTTTATAACTTTATTTGGAAATAATTTCCAACCTAGAATAAATTTGCAAGAATAGTTGAAGGGGTACACTATACCTACAGTAACCTATTGCTAATATTTCACTTATGTTATCATTCACGCTCTCTCTTGAGTGTGTATGTGTGTGTGTGTGTATAATATATTCACATATTATATACATGTGTATGTATACCTTTTTTCTAAACCATTTGAGGGTGATGTTTAAAAAAGTTTTTTTCTGGTAAGCTTTCTTATCTCCTTTGTTTTTGAATATTCATGTTCATGATTTAAGCAAGACATTTTGGTCTGATTTAGTCGGTGATAAACAGAACATTCTGGTAAATTTGATTTTCCACTATTAGTCATTTTAATCTTAGTTACAATTTTTTATGCTCAATTTATAAGACCACTATGAAAATTTGTTGAGCAGTGGAGCTAGTATATGCCCTTTCTTCTATCTACGTTTGAGGTATTTTGACTAATAGTTCCAGGGCAGGGGATAAAGGGAAGGGAGGTACACGGAGAGCGTGGCATTAACTCTCCATAGGGTAATGTTGACTGTTTGAGATAAAACCACTAACCTTGTCACTTAGCACATAGTTATTACTTTCATGTTAAAGGTGGATTTTAGTCTGAAAATTACATACTGAGCACAAATGTTTCTCAGCTGTCACTCTTCATAGATCCCTGATTTCCAAGTGTTTTGACTAATATTTTGTTTTGCTACTTATTTCAGTATTCTTTTATGCACTGCTCCAGGTAACAGACTAATGAGATACCTGTATATGTTCTGTAATCTTAAAATACTGTTTCAGAAGGACTGTGTTATTACTTTCTTTGCAGTTTCTTGCTATACTTGAGAAGGCTTTTAATACATGCTGACTGATTTAAATGATGCTGTGACCCATACAGCTGCTCTGCTTCGTCTTTTGTTAGCTTACTCCTCAAATCTGCGTTACCAGCAAGGCAGTGTCCTAGGTCACCTGATGAGATGCTTGAAGTTTTCTGTATGTTTAACGTGTTTGATCTATGGCTAATACTTCAGAATATATACAGTCAATATAAACTTTGAGTTTAATAATATTTTATTATTTCATACATCTGATATTGAATACTCAATACTTTGCCTATATTATCTTTAGTTTTTACCGAAATCTTACAGATTAGTGAAATTATCTTTGCTTTAAAGATGAGAAAAATGAAACTTAGAGGGTTAAAATAGTTTGCCTTTTAGATAATAATACTTACCTACTGGGTTATTTGAGAATCAAGACACTATATGTCTGTTGTTGGTTGTTGTTATTACTCTTATCAATGCCAACTTATCAACCAGCGGCATAGCTGAGGTTCTGCCTTATCTGAATCTACAGTGTATGTTGATTATATTTGATATCTTTGAAATATAAATGGAGTGAACACAATACAGTTTTTTTCTTTTGTCCACAAGAAATATACTTTATTTATTTATTTATTTATTTATTTATTTATTTGAATTGTGCACTTTATTTTATTTTATTTTTATACAGAAGGTTCTTATTAGTCATCAGTTTTATACACATCAGTGTATACGTGTCATACAGTTTTATTTATTTTCCTTATGCAGCTGTGTTCTCAATTATTGCAAAGAAGCCAGGTGTTAATGACCTTCTGGAATAAATTTTCATTATTGGCTTTAGCTTGCAAAGCAATCCTTTAATGGTCAGGGCTAACACCGTGTTTCATGCTGAAGACACTGTTCCTAGAAGCTCTGCAACAGATGGTGGCCATCGTGTAGACTCAGCACAGTTCTCTTGAGCAGTGCTGCCAACTCAGCATAATTCAGCAGATAAACAGTTTGCGTATGTAAAGCATTGGTCTGCACTGAAGAGATTTATCTGTAAAAGCATGGGGGAAATAAAAAGAGTCTTACTAAAATGGGTTGAGGGCTCTAGCTGAACTTTGTTCTTTGTGTGGCATTTTGAGTTAGATTTGAAAAGCATATGGCCGGAGACTTATTTCACCATAGGTCCAGTTAGCAAATCCGGAGACTTATTTCACCGTAGGTCCAGTTAGCAAATAGCCTGGTGTCAGAGTCCACATAAACCACAGGTTTATATTTTGCATTGAGAACATTTTTGTCCGCGGGCGCTGTGCTTTACAAGTGCTCACATGAGGGCAAGATGCCTGGTGTACAGAACATGCAATTGATGACTGCCTTAGGGAATAATAATAGAGAGATGAGATTTCCGTGCTAACAAAGGACTCTTTGTTTCACAGAAATTTTCATCATCTTGGACAGGATTGTTTGAATCCGGTAATGGATGGATGGAGCCTGCTCTGCTTGTGCCTATAAATTGGAAATCATTTCTATGTGACATGTGGAAACTATTTCTTTGGGAGAAAAGAGAAGTGCTTGCTTTTCCGATGTGCCTTGTGGATTTCCCTGGGACTGCTCAGTTGACAAAACTTTCATTGACTGGATTGGGACTACAGAGGTGATATACTGTGAAGTTAATGGATTTTAGGCTTCAGGGCCCCTTATCTTCCCAGGATTTTTCCAAGACCTTAGGCCTTATTCATATGATTGTATGTAAAATTTGCAATTAGGATGTTTTAAACATAATCAGGTAAGATTGTGATCTTTTTGCACACCTACTCCTCTCTGTCATATTTCCCCTAGCGCAGATTGTGTTAGAGTGGCCATGGTCAATTTTGGAATCTGGCTAATGGGATGCTGAGTTGGAGATACATTTATTTGGGGCTTAGTGGGATATATTAGTGTGAGACAATATGAAATTGCTATTTTTGGAGGTTGAAGATGATTGAACATTGGCAATTTCATATGGTCACATGTGGTTGGAAGTTACTTCATTGTATAATTAAGTTATTTCTACTGTCCTGGTAAAGGACTGTTCTTCCAGAAATCTTCCAGCTGCTCACTGAGCCTGCATACCCAGTGTGATGAGTACATGGACAGAGGTCATTTTGTGATATGCACATGTCTTAAGAGCACGTGGTGCAGAAAACATGTGGATAGAGGAGAAACAACAATAAAACTTTGATCGACCCGCATAGAGGAAACTTTGCATTATCTTTCTAGTCTTCCCATAGAAAGCGATATAAAATCCTTGAAATATGAAGAGGCACCCAAAGTGCATAAGCCAAAACAAAACAAAACGCCAAGTCATTACTAGACATGAAAGAAGCATGTCTAGTAATTACTTGAAAACCTATGCAACTTTTCTGGATTTTTGTGATAACTGTCAAATTATTTGTTTGTGGTATTTTGAAATTTATTTACTTAAAAGGCTCCCCTGCCTCCACTGTATAAGCTTCAAAGTTCACAATACTTGGATCTGCCCCTAAATGGGAAGCATATGGAATGGGGCCCCAATAGCAAACAGATTTTTTCCAGGAACCCGAAGATCCTTTTCAGAGATTATTTTTATAACTTCTTAAATTAGAGATCAAGCATAGTAACATAACTGATTTTCTTTCAGAGGAAAAAGGTGTGTAACAGGATGAAAATAGATTGGAAGAGTGATACTAGAGTATATAAGGTGATGTTTCTATGGTTAGGATTAAATTTCAAAAACCATAGCAACTCAGTCTACTTCAATCTGTCTCTATCTTCTCTCAACCTTGTTTATCACCATCTTCCCTTTCAGGAAAATAAAGACAGATAGGTATCTTCAGTGAAAGAGATTCTTAATGAAACTGGGTGTGGGTGTGAAAGACCTTCTCAAAGGCTGTCTTCTAGGATTTTCCATTCTGTCTCCTGATGATATGTTACCCTGATAGCTTTTTTTGTTTATTTTTTTCTTGGAGGTGGCCTGGGAGGTGCTACTAGAATTAGCAAATACATTATTTGTTAATAAATTCTCCATCAACACGAATTCCTCAGTTTCCACAAGTAAAACAGATGTTTGCTCTTCTGCCCCATTGTTTTATCTTTTCCTCTAATTGTATCAACTTTGGGGAATCTGGGAAACTCTAACAAAAGAAGTAATGCTCTTATTGCTGCATACAATACAAGTCCCCAAATGACACAAGTAATTTAGAAAACTAAGGAATCAGAAGTTCTACTAATGTTTGTTCCTCAAAGAGCTTTTCTTTAATGAACCCTTGCCAGGGAGATGAAGGGTCTCACGAGAAGCCTTGCTTGATTTATTCATGGTGGATACAAGTATGTAGGACGGATGTTTAAACATTTAATACTCCCTTACCCTTCAGAGTATGACATATGTATGACTTTTCCCCCCCATTGTTTCTTTTATCAGAAATATCTATGTTATACATCAGCTCATCACAAGTCACCTGCAAAGCATCTAGGTTGTGGGGAGACCCTCAGTGCAATGCCCACCCATGACCCCACCTCCTTTTTTTCATACTTCTCTGTCTTGGTGAATATGATAACCAACCTTAAGTTCTATACGGCAGAACGGGAGGCATGCAAGACACCTCATGACTTATTCACCATATTGAGCTCATGTAAGCCTCCTTAGTGTATCCGTTGGATGACCTGTGTGGCTCCCGACTCCTGACCCCCGTCAGAGGAGTTCTTTTTAAGGAAACATATCTTATATAGCATATTTAGAAGCTTTATTCAATGGACAATCACCATTGAATCATACATTTTCATTCAACAAGTACTGCTTGAGTGCTAGGGAGAAATGGAGTGAAGTAGTGGGCTGGACATCTTCAGATGTCTCTTCCAGGTCCATTCTGTACCCTTCTCTATTCTGCTCTCTGCCCTGGTAGGCAAGTCAATATAAACCACATTAATAAGCCCCCGGGAAGAGATATGAGGGAGAGAGAAGTGTGAGTTCACGTTGTTTATTCTCTTAGCTCTTCTCCTGCAGGTGGCCTTAACTTGATTGCTGCTCCCCTCCAATTATCACTTTTTCTCTCAAGTCTGCCCTCTCTGTTGGGCTGTTTCTGGTTTTCAGTACCTTTCCTCTCTCTTGTCCCTTCAGGGCTGTGTGTAGCAGTAGCCCCCTGTTACTATCCCTGAGGTTCTGCATTATCCCTTTTGGTTTTCCTACATCCTTCCCAAACTCTTGTAAATAGTCCTTTATTAAACTCTCCATCGATTATCTTAATTTTAGTGTGGTACTCATTTCCTTCTAGACACTGACTGATACAGATGTTAGTCTAGGAATATGTCTGTGATGCTTTGATGTTATCAGTGATATATGAAGTAGGTGTGGGAAAAAAAAATCATGTAGGGAAAGAACCTTCTACATGGAAAAACTCTTTTCCTGGAATATTGGAAGGATGGCAAGGTGGACTGGGTGGCTAGAATGAAGTAGGCAAATGGGAGAGTAGCAGGAAATTAAGTCAGAATGGTAGTAGAATGAGGTGGGAAGACACCGAGTGCCTGTTAGGGCTTATTTTCAATGTGAGATTGAAGTCATTGGAGGTGATGACTGTCTTATAATTTGTCCCTCCGACTACTGTTTGGATAATAGACTGGGGACAAAGGTAGAAGCAGGGAGGCCAGTTAGGAGGCTATTAAGAAAGACAATGATGATTCCAGCAACAAAGATAGTGAGAGATGGTGGGATTCTGCATGTATTTTGGAATATGGGGACAGGATTTGCCAGTGGTTAAAAAATGAGTCCAGAATCATGACAAGTTTAGCAGCTAGATGGATGGACCTGTCATTTCTCATATGAAGATGACTGTTGGAGGAAGAGTTTAAGGAGGAAGATTAGGAATTTGATTTTGGATCTGTTAAGTTTGAGATGCATTGAAGTAGATGTATTGAATGGGTGCGGTTCATAGGAATTGTCTAGGGTACCGATACAAGTTTAAGAGTCATCAGCATATAGATGATATTTAAATTGAAATTACCTAGGCTTTTGATTCTCAAACTTCTTGTTTACATATTTATAAATATAATTTTCACTGTAGATATAGGGTGGTTGGGTCAATCAGTCAGTCTCTAAGAACAATGTTATTAGAATTAGACATAATATTTTTTAAAAAAAAAGAACTTGTATATTCTGTAATTAATGTGTATACAACATAAGCACCTAAAAATGAGCATGTCTATTAAAATACTGACCTGTGCTTGTAAACTCAGGTAAACATATAAAGTGTGTATAACACAAGGACTATGTTTGAAAATATTATTTGCCTTTTTGGAAGGCATTTTTATTTAAATGTCAGAAAGTGAGAGTAATCACTGATTTTCCTGCCAAACAAGGGAATTAAACTATAACTCTAAGAAGAACATGGGGAGCATTATTGCACAGCTATCCTTGAAATTTCAGTCCACTTTTAAAATACAATTATTTTAAGCCATTTGTTTACAATATGGCATCTTTATTTGTATACAGTTTCAAACACTTGGCTCTTCTGTGCCTTATCTCTAACTTTTTAGGATTTGAAAAAAAGGCAATTTGCAATAGTAGAGAAATCCTTACTACTCAAAACACTAGACTAGGAGTGAGAAGTGTGGATTTCAAGGGTAATTATTTTGTCACCAACTAGCTATGAATATATAACACAACATCTCTAGGCTTCAGATTCTTTGTTTGAAAGTTAAAAGATTAAATTAGATTACTGGTATTTCCACAGTTCTACAGACTACCTCACCCCCTTCCTGGCACAGTTCCCAGACTAGTCACAATGGGCCAAGTATGCCAAAGATGCCTGGGTCCCTCACTCTTTCAACCTGAGCCTTTACGTTTTATTTGCTCTGTGTTAGTGCTACCAAGGAAGATATTTTTGAAATGTAGGATCACCAGTTTAAAAGTCTTAGAAAACCAGTTAATTGCTAATCTTTTCTAGAAAAAAATATTTTCAATTAATTATGTGTAAAGTTTTTGTCAGCTTTGAGAGCTGCTTTACTGCTAAACCACTGCCTATAAAACATACCCAGCTAGTTCCATTACTGTCTTCCCAGGTAACTATTCTTTTTTTGCCTCTGATGTATACTTTAGTCTTAACATTCTTTAATTATAGAGTCTTGGAATCTTACAGTTGAGACAGACCTTAGAAATGATCTCTTTCAACCTCTTTCCTGATACAGAATGACCACCACATCCTTGAGACTAGTTATTCAAAATCTGTTTGCAGAGTACCAGGGGCTCATCAACTGGGATGGTAACCCACTCCATTTTGTAATAGCTCTTCTGCTTTCTTATGTGCAGCCAAAACAAATACCTTTGAAACCTTCACTTTTCTGTCATTTACCATAGGGATTTGAAAACACTATCTGTGGTTAGTGGCTCTCAAAATTTACTGTACATGGAATCACTTAGAGGGTTATGATGAATATTACAGGGCTCTCTATCTAAAGATTGTTTCAATAGATCAAGAGATGGAGTCCAGTAATCCACATTTTCAATAAACACATCATTTGATTATAATTGTAGATCATTATTATAATTCATAACAGAATATTGTGAAATGGAAAATTCATTTTAAAAATTGTTTGTATAATATGATTCCATTTTTGTATGTAATAGCATCCATTTATGTCAAAAAGATCAATTTAAGAGGATGTCCTCCAAATGTTATCAGTGGTTGGTTATTTCTGCCTGTTGAGATTATGGACAGCTTATACTTTCACTTATCTTTACATTCTAATATTTCTACAATAATTATATATTACTTTTATCATTAAAAATGGTAAATTTCAATTAGTGATTTACACCTCCAGTACTTGTCATAAAGGTGATTTTATAGAAGTTGGAAACTGGCAAGGGTAAAAGGACCCTATCTAGTATGTAGTATTATTGCTGCTGAGTCCTTTCAGGGCACATTAGAGTCAGGATCCTTGGATAAAAAATATTGACTCCTCTGATCTGCTCTAAAGGGAGTGTTACCAAGCAAGGGCTCTGTGTGCCTGCGGAACAGAAAATCAAATTCTGACAGTGGATGTTTGCAGCAAAGTAAGGGTTTATTTGCAGGGTGCCAAGCAGGGAGAATGGGCAGCTCATGCTCAAAAGACCCAAACTCCTTGATGTCTTTCAGGAAGGGGTTTTTAAAGACAGTGTCAGGGGAGAGAGTCATAGGATGTGTGATCGGCTCATGGACCTTCTTCTGATTGTTTGGTGGTGAGGTAACAGGGTGATGTCTTTGGAATCTCAACCTTCTGGTTCCAACCAGTCTGAGGTCTATGTGCTTGGGATCAGCATGTAGCCAACCATCCTTCACCAGGGCGGGGGTCTTAGTTTCTACAGAACAACTCAGAGATATTCATCAGATTATTATCTGTATCCCTATAGGAGGAACTAAGAGGCTGTGACTCTTGTCCTAATCATTAACTGCTTGAGTCTGCTCTTTGGAACTCAGGGAAAGCCTAAAAGACTAAAGTCTTTTCCCCTATAAACAGGAAATGGAGTATGAAGGGGCTTTTGTACTGGAAAGACCCCACAGGGTCCTGCTTGCTTTCAACCCCCCTTTTCTTTGAATCTCTTCAATCTTGAGGTGAACAGGGGTGGGACAAGAAAGGGAATAAAGTTCTGGATAGAGAGATTAATCATAAACTCAGCAAGGGAACTTAGATTTAGGGGGCCTCGGTTTCAGGAGAATGATGGTCAGCATTGGTAGTTATCTCATTATTCAGCCCAAGGCCATTTTATGAGTCATCCGTTTGTTCTTTCAACAAACATTTATGTTCGTAGGATATATGCCACTCACTAAGGCTAAAAGGAGCACAGGTGTACCAAATTCCTACCATAGCAGAGGAAGCAAAGGTGGCATAAAGAATAGAGGAGCTGTCTCTCCTTGGGAAGCTCTGAGTTGGTTTCACTTAAGAGTTGTTGAATAAAGTGAATCTTGAAAAGTGAGGAGCAGTCTTATCTAAGCTGATGAGAGACTAGGGTGGAGATTTTTCCTTGACAAGGAAATATGCAAAGCCCATGGAAATGTAACCTCCTGTGTTATAAATGGGGAACTGTAAGTAATTTGATATGGCTGAGGGGCTGGTTGCCCTTGAGAGAATTGCAAGAGGCATTCTGAACAGGTAAGCAGGAGCCCGATCTTGGAGCATCTCATATGCCATTTGAAAGAATTTGGGAGTTTAGGCAAATAACTTGATTAGCTTTATATTGTGGCAGCAGTGTGGTAGATAGATTGGAGTGGTGGCTGGAAATGGCAAGGCTATTCTGGTACTAAGAAAAAAGTGTTAGAGGCAAGAGTTATTAAAGGGTTGGAATTAATAGAACTTCCTGACTGATTCGTTGTGGGGGGATAACTAAGAGGGAGGAGTCTGGCATGACTCCTAGTTTTTTGTAGGTTTCTAGGTGGATTGGATTCGAGCACCATTTTTGCAGGGCAGAAGATAGGAGGATATCAGTCATAAAAGTTGTTTTCAGTTAAGAATATGACTCCTTTCCCATGGTACGGAATGAGAAAAAATTACATGGCAAATATAGAAGAAAATAAAATATCAGAATTCTCCATCTGGACATTGTTTTCCATGTGCCCGTCTCTATATTTAATTTCAGCATTTCTATGTTTCAGAAGCTTATTGTGGCCTAGAAAGTTTTCATTATGTACAATTTTGTACTTTTCATTTATGCTACTCCCTTTGTCTATGTGAATCTAGGGATAACTGTGAGAGATAATACCATTTAGAAAAACCAGAAAGTCATACCAAGAGTGAACCATTTGGGAAGGCAAGGGATGTCAGAAGGCAAAGATAAGTTTCATGAAATGTTGGCTATTCGGTGATGGCAGATAATTTTAGTGTCTTGTCATCTGTTGCACTTAAATGACTAGAATCCATCCATATTTACCAGACAAGAACAGAATATGCATATGATCTCTGTGGGCCATTCTGCTGCTGAAAATTTGATTTAGATAATTTTACATAAAGGGTAAGACTGAAACTAAATGAACTTAGTGATTTTTTTCTGTGTGTTGGCAGTAGCTACTAATGCAGTGTATCTAGTCTATTGATTTGCAGAAGTAATTTTCTTGTACCTAGACTAAGAAACAGAGACTGCTGACAGATGCCCTGTATCTCTAAAGCAAATTTATTGTACATTTCTAAAAGTAACATATGCTTTTTTAAAAAATTAATTAATTTATTTTTTATGAATTTATTTTACTTATTACCTTTTTGGCTGTGTTGGGTCTTTGTTGCTGTGCGCAGGTTTTCGCTAGTTGCGGCAAGCGGGGGCTACTCTTGGTTGCGGTGTGCAGGCTTCCCATTGTGGTGGCTTCTCTTTGTTTCGGAGCATGGGCTCTAGGTGCATGGGCTTCAGTAGTTGTGGCACGCAGGCTCAGTAGTTGTGGTGCACGGACTTAGTTGCTCCGCGGCATGTGGGATCTTCCTGGACCAGGGCTAGAACCCGTGTCTCCTGCACTGGCAGGTGGATTCTTAACCACTGCACCACTAGGGAAGTCCTTCTTCTACTACAATTTGATGAGTATCCTTTCATATTTATATGTGTCTCATTGACTGAAAAAAATGCACAACCTAAAAGTTGAGAATTATGTTTTATTCAGGGGGACTTGCTGAGGACTTAAGCCCGGGAGGCAGCCTCTCAGATAGCTCTGAGGGATTGCTCTGAAGAAGTAAGGGAGGAGGTTGGATATATAGGAGGTCAAACGAACAATTAAAAAAACAGATACTCCAACGTCAAAAGATTACTGCTAATTAAAGAAAACCAGACATGCCAAGTCAATGAATTTAGTGCTTTTCTCAATATGTATGGGAAGATGCAAGAGTCTGGGCTCACTGAAATCATTTCTTCTATATGCGCCTTAACTATCTTGGGCCAGTATCCTGCTTTTCTCCATCCTGAATCCCCTCAGGGTGCACAGTCTGCGATGGCTGCAGTGGCCGATGGCTTGATGGCCGCAACATCCTTTGTTTACTGATATGGCAGGCGACACTTTTTGCCCACAGTCTTTATAATTGCCCCCTCACTATTTATTAAAGTGTAGTACTCAAATGATATAAGATGATAGAGATAAAACAGCCATGGAAGATATCATGTGATTTGATCTTGATAGTAGATTCCAGCTGTTTAAGCAGGTGACAATATTTTGGGCAAAAATGCTTATCTGTTACTTAAAAAATTAGTAATTGGTTTAGGCGAAGGCAGGATTAAAGGGATAGTAATTATGTGTGGCACCTCTTAACCTTTTAACTTTTCTAATCACCCCAAGAACCTAATAACCTTAGTTTAGTTTGATAAAAACAGTTGATTGAGGAACATAAAAAGAAAAAAAAAAGGTAACCCTTTAACCTTCAGTGTCTGCTGAAAGTAGAATTACTTTTATGTTCCTTACAGTTGGAGAAGGGGAGCTGTATATTAGAAGATGTAGAAGACTTGTAGGTTTTTTTTTTTTTTTCCACAAGTGCTAGTGTCCTTTGGCTTGAATTTTAATGACCATATATCACTCTTTGAATTTTATTGGGAGCTTTCCCCTCAAGCCTGTGAACAGTGGTTTGAAACCAGAAGATTCTCTGAGATCTCTCCTCAAGACCAGCTGCAGTTCGGATGTGACCACTCATTGTTCTGGAATAAACAGCTTAGACCCATCTAGCCACCCTGTGGACTGTCCTCATACAAAGCTGTTTCTGTCCTGCATGGGCAGGGACTCCAGGCTCAGCTGTGAGGCCTGCTGAATTAATCAAAGGATACTTAGACCGCATTCCCTAAAGACTAGCAGATTTCTATGGTGACTCTACCCTAACACCCTGAACTCCTGCCCTTTTACATGACAGCTGGAGATCAGAGAGCAGTCTAACTCTGGGAAGACAGTTTAGGAAGAATGTTCTCGAAGGTTTATTGGTGAGAAATGTGTATTTACGTGTCCTTTTGCCTGTCAGAATTTGTAATTAACATTTTCAAGCACCTAAAATTTAATAAGCACTGAATTTGGTGCTGACTTTCGCTGTTTTGTTCAGTCTCAGTAATACCTTACCAGGTACTTGTGTTTATTTCCGGTTTACAGAGAAAGAAACAGAGAGCCTGCTAAGATATAGGTTCTGACAATTTAGGAGGACAAGTGGGTTTTGACTCTGGCTGCACATTGGATTCACCTGAAAAGCTTTTTTGAAATATGGATTCCTGGGTTTAGGGCAGATGAATTAGAATAGAATCTCTGGAGGTGGGTACCTCCCAGCAATGCCATTTTAAAAACAAACAAAACACATTCCCAGATGATTCTAATTTGCAGCCAGGGTTGTGAACCTTTGTCCCAATTTGTCTGACACTCATCCCTTATCAAATCGTGGTCCCTGCACCAGCCACATTTGCATGAGTTGGAAACTTGTTAGAAACACAGACTATCTGGACTTTCCTGGACCCGCTGTATCAGAATCTGAATTTTAAAAAGATCCCTAGGGAGTTATTTGTACTGCCTTTGCAACTTTTCTGTAAATCTAAAGCTCTTCTAAAATTAAAAGTGTTTATTAGGGAAAAAAAAAGACCATGTTTGGGATACAAACACAAAACCTTCCCTCCAGAAGCTCAGTCTAGCAAGAAGAAAACTTATTAAAAGGCACTTTGCTGAGCGCTGTAATGGAAGTAATGTAGAAAGTGTTGTCACTTTATGGGAGGAAATGAAAGATGCTGCTTGGAGGAATTAGAAAAATTGCCCAAGGAAGGTGACTTGAAGGCATTTTGGGCACAAAGACTCAAAGGTCAATTCCTTTAAGAAAATTTGCTAATATGAAGGGAATAAAAAAAAAGAAACATAAAATTGTGCTTCAATGAAAATATAATTTGAAAACACATGCATATATTTTAAAAATGATAACTCCAAACTCCAAACTGAGGATTAGTGCCAGACTGGAGAGGTACTCTAATAATTAAAGGAAGAGTTTCTTTCTCTTTTTTGAGAAAAGCAAAGTAATTAAGGACAATTAATCATTTGTAGCTCTAGGGCTCTTGAAGGGGGTTGGGGACAGACCCTTTTGTGAAATTCTGTCTTTTGGAGACTCTTGTGACCCTACTCTCTTGAACTTTTTGGTTTCTTAGAAGTGATGTGCTTAAATTCTTCTCGGGGCCTTTGCAGCTGCTGTTTTCTCTGCTGCGCAGGTCTGACCCCTTCTTCTATTCCTGGCTAAGTCCTCCTCTTCCTTCAGCTCAGATTCTGCGCAGCACCACTTCTTCCAACTTATACTCTACGTTGGGTACCATTCTTCTGGGTTCCTATAGCATCTTGCATATATCACATTATTGCTAATTTTCTTTTTGTCTGTTTCTCTCATGAAACAGTAAGTACCTTAAAGGCAGGGGTTATTTCCCAATAGCTTCTGTGTCTCCAGAACTTTGCACAGTGCTTGACTCAATAAATTCTTGGAAGTAAATGAAAAGTGAAAATAATAGCCGGTTTTTGCCCTTAGTTTACAGTGTCAAGATGATCTTTGGAGATGGCAATAATGGATTGAAATGCCCTCAGCATTGATAGCTGGAGAGAAATTTAGAGACTTCAACCTGTGCGTAACACATGCCTGGCGTATAGCAGATTCCCAGTAAATTTCAGTTGTGGGAAAGAATCAACATTCTCATTTTGTAAATGAAGACTCTGATGTAGATTATGTTAAGATGTGTCTCTCTTAGCATACTATTAAGAGAACGTGAACTCAGACATGGATCATTAGTCATAAATTAACAATCATTTTTATGGTCTCCAATTTTTAAAATTTTTATTTGAAGTATAGTTGATTTACGATGTTGTGTTAGTTTCTGGTGAACAGCAAAGTGATTCAGTTATATGTATATATATTATGATATTCTTTTCCATTGCGGTTTATTACAGGATATTAAATATAGTTCCCTGTGCTATACAGTAGGACCTTGTTGTTTATCTATTTTATATATGGTAGAAAAATGTGGAATGCTTCATGAGTTTGCGTGTCATCCTTGTGCAGGGGCCATGCTAATCTCTGTATCGTTACAGTTTTAGTGTCTGTGCTGCCAAGGTGAGCACTGGCCTCCAGTTAAGTACCTGCATGTGTCAGGTGTTATAGAAATAACGTATATGTATAATATACATATATGGTCACATTTAATTCTTTGAAATATCTGTGAGACTTATATTAGGTTTGGGGGCACGAATTTGAACTCAGAAGTGTATGATTATAGAACTCATGCTTTTTTCCTAATCAGTGTTCTTTCTGCCCTTCCCTACTGCCTCCCTTGCTTTAAGAAGCAGTTGAAGCTGCCTGCACCTTTCTCTTCCTGGAAATTGCATGGTTAGGAATCAAGGACTCGCCCTTTGATTATTAATTTGCTGTGTGTTCATATACGGAGCCTTTCTTCCTCTGTCTCCACATTTATAAGATGGACCTATTAAACTATAGCAAAAAAATAAATAAACTATAGCAGGGGTCCATTTATTATTCAACAAATATTTGAAAGGCTAATGTGAACCAGACACTGTTCTAGGTGCTGAAGATACAACAGCAAAAAAAGGACAGACAGGACCCATAGACCCAGAGAGCTTCCATTATGGCAATCATGGCAACTGAGGCTGAAAATAAACAAGTAAAACAAAATCCAATAGTGATCAGTGCCGTAAAGCAAATAGAATGGGCTGACAAGGAGGAATGTGGATGGAGTAGGGTGAGGACATCCGTGGATGGGGTGGTCAGGGAAGTCCCCCTCAGGAAGTGACATTTAAGTTGAGAGCTGTGAGCAAAGCAGGAGTCAGTCATGAATACATTTGGAGACGCAGAGCTCTAGGCAGAGGGATGCTTGGGGCAGAAATCCTAAAGCCGGAAGAGCTCTGCATGTTGGAGGACCACTAAAGACCAGTGTGGCTGGTGGGAGGAGAGTGGAAGGAGATGAGAGGAGAGGTTGGCAGGTCCAGATTATGGATTTACAGTCAATGGTAGAGACTGTTTCTCAAATGCCAGCGTGCAGATACTCCGCGGAAATCCATCATGATGTTCTCACATCTTTGATACCTTTGACATCTTGGGTACTTCTTTCAACATCTTTGCTGCTTTTCACCTGTTTGGGAAAATCGTTCCATATGAGTAAGGTCCCAGAATAGAAGCCAGAATCTTGCTTCTTCAGCCTCTTGTGTATCAAGGACACATGCATAGGACCTAGGCTCTATTGATCAGATGCACACAGGTAAGACTTCCAATCGGAAATTAATGACAAGAAACAGGCACCATGGAATCCGTCTGGCAGTGATGGTGGCTGATACATTTCATCTACAGGGGCCGCCATGCAGAGTTTCTAATATGTTCAATAGCATCTGGTGCACAGATCCTAGTTAGCAAAGTGGACTTTGGTGAGAATGTCTGGTGATGGCGGCAGCGCTGAGCACACAGGGCCAATTCAGTGCTCTTATTTCAGTACTGTTTCTGACTGCATAGCTTAGTTCTTTAGCCATCATGCAGTTTTTCTGTGAATCTCTTATACCCTTCCCCTAAATTTCTTTTTACTTACATTTACTAGAGTGCATTTCTGTTTGCAGTTCAGAGCCCTGTGTCGATGACCCCAACTTGAAAATAAGGGTCAGAGAGATTTACTACCTATATCTAAGTATTAGATCTATGAGATTAATTTCAACTTTACATTCTTGGGCTAATTAGTGGCCAGATATGACCTGGAGATGTGAACACTGCTTATTTCTAAACCCTATTTCCCATATTTTTATTTGCAAAACTAGTATTTATAAACGTATTCCTGGTTTAGAAGCCTACTTTATTCTTTGCAGACTTTCATGGGTAGGCAGACTAATTATTCAATTATTTCTTCTGGAAACCTCTTTATTGACCTTCCTTAACTTAAAGATCAGGATGTAGTACAAAGATGCTACTTTCCCATTAGACTTAAGATCTCTCCAGGCTCCTAGACATATCATTGATGAGGGATACATTACCCTGGACAGCTCACTAAGAGCTCCCCCTCCCCCCTTTGGTAAAGCTAAATAAGTATTTAATTATTAACCACAATCTTAAATGTATATGCATTTTAAGAGAAATTGTTGGTATCTGTTTAGTAGTCATTATTTCAATAATATATGTAACTAGCCTTTTATGAGGTCTACTGTGCTGCATCTGAGAAAAGGCTTCTAAAATTTAAGTGGTTCTTAATAGCTGTGCAAAACTAAGGTGAAAATATGTTTATAATTATCACCAACCCCATCTGTCCTGCACTTGTGCCAGGCTATTCTCGGAAGGGTTGTTAAAAATGTAGCTACTTCTCTAAAATGGCTTTCCATTTTCTGCATCTCTGGCTATCTCTCCACTCTGTTGAAGTTCTGAATCTTTACTAACTTATGCCAATTTTATTTCTTAGGATATATTCTTTTTTTAAATTTAATTGGCTGTGCCAGGTCTTAGGTGCAGTAGGTGGGATCTTTGTTGCCTCCTGTGGAATCTTCGTTGAGGCATGCGGGATCTTTTTTTAGTTGCAGCATGTGAACTCTTAGTTGTGGCACACGGGATCTAGTTCCCTGACCAGGAATCGAACCCGGGCCCCCTTCATTGGGAGCATGGAGTCTTAGCCACTGAACCACCAGGGAAGTCCCTTCTTAGAATATATTCTTTTATTTGTAGCTGAATTTGTTTTCTTTTTCATTGATATGTCCATTGGATGCAATGCTCTTCACGATGACTGTACTAGCAGAGAAAATTGCACTTCCAACACCTCTGTAGGTAAAAATGGTGATTGATTCCTGGAAATATTTCACATGTTGTTTACCTTAATGGGAATTGCTCATTGTTACAAATAGGGAAAGAGGTATCCCATTTTTCTTGTTTAAAGGCCTTATCTCCCATGATACCAGTATATGCATTTAAGAGTACCTTACATTGAAAAGCAATTGAAAAGATTTTTGACTCAGTGTCTTTATGTGAGATTTAATCACTAGGTTATACATATTTAGGTGTTGCCTTTGCCAGTGAATTTTCAGAAACTTCATGCTTAGTCCATGCTTTGTCGGTAAGTTTTTGGTGAATACATTTATGGTCCCTTGAATGTTATTACCTAGGGATATTCTTTGTCTCTATGGGTTTAGAGACAAAATGCTTAGGATGGAAAATTTTCATTCTGGAATATGTCTTCTGATTGTCTCTTCCTCCTTTTGTCTTAATGCATGATGCACATTTAAAATTATGCATTACAGCTAGAGATGTGTGTTTGTAGGGAGATTTTGAGAAATTGAATCTTCTAAATAAACATAGCGAGGTGATGGGTACATGACGGTTTATTATTTTATTATGTTACTTTATATATGTATGATTTTTTTCATAATAAAAAGAAAACTTCGTATATTAGACTAATATAACCATGTGACTTAGGCAATTCACTAAACTTCTCTGAGCTTCAGTGTCCTGAACAAAGAGAACATGTAAATAAAGAAATAAATGCTTCATTTATAGGATTAGGATTTTATGATGGAATGAATGCTCTAGTGTTCCAGTGTGGACTGTACTCTGAAATACTATTCACATGTTGAGTATTAATTATAGAAGGATTTTGTGCAAGTGTCATTTAATATTGATTAACCTAAAAAGAACTGGACAGAGATTTGCATAATTATTTTTTGTATTAGAATAATGTAGGGTCATAGAGGCCAGGAGAAGGCATGGGTTGCCTTTAGAAGGTGGCCACTTAAGAAATGGTGGAACACAATTAAGTATAACTTGGGGCGAGAAACTCTTCATTTTCTGTGTTAGTGAAGCAAATGGTGATCCTAGGTAAAAGTAGACGATGACTGTTTCTTAATTGGGAGATTTCTTAATATTATCTTACTTAAATTAACATCAGTTTTGTGGTTGAGGTTCTTTAAAATTAGAGCAACTGTCTCTAGAGAAAGGAGAACAGGCTACCTTCTCAGGGAGTCTCATGAGAATTTATATCTACTCTAAATGATTGATTTTGAGATGATCCATTATGAACATTTAATTCCAGTTAATAACAGACAATACTTATTCAAAGTTGACTGTATGCCTCGAAATGTGCAAAGTGGTTAACAAAGATTATTGTATTTTTCTCACAACTGCATAAGAAAGAGTGCTGTTATCTTTTGTTATACAGATGAGGTAGGTCACTGTGGCTCAGAGAGGTTAAATATCTTGCCCAAGTTCATATAAATGAAAAATGATAGAATTAAGAATAGAACTTGCCATTCTAACTCTAGAACCTGCAGTCTTTACTATGCCATATTAGTTCTTTATAGCAATTATTTTAGTCTAGGCTTTTTTCTAAACTTTTTTTTTTTCTACCTCTTTCTGTGTGCCCCTCTATTCAGCTATATGAGCAGGCACATCAAATTTTTATTATAATGGTCAGGAAGTCTATTTTTGAAGTGGAAAGGGTTTAAATGAAAATGTATAAATGCATATAGGTAATCATATTGTATTAATTTCCCTAGGACTACCATAGCAAGTATCGCAAACTTGGTGGCTTAAAACAATGGAAATATATTTTCTCACAGTTCTGGAGGCCAAAGAAGTCCAAAATCAATGTGTTGGCAGGGTTGATTCCTTCTGGAAGTTCTGAGAGAAAATCAGTTACTGGCGTGCCCCTAGCTTCTGGTAACAGCTGGCAATCCTTAGCATTCCTTGGCTTGTAGCTTCATAACTCCAGTCTCGGCCTCTATCTTCACATGACATTCTGTCTCTTTCTGCGTCTCAAATTTCCCTCTGTTTTATAAGGACACTGGTCATTGGCTGTAGAGCCCACCCCAAATCCAAAATGATCTCATCTTAGATTTTTAACTGAATTAATTACCATCTGCCAAGACCCTATTAACAAATAAGGTTATATTCACAGGTACCAGAGGTTAGGATTTGGACATACCTTTTTGGAGGCCACTTTTTAACCCACTACTTATTTTGAACATTTGTATTAAGGAAGCAGGTAAAAGAGTACAAGTACAATGCAAACTTTAGTTTCAGACCATCTCAGTTCACTGATTACTAAGTTTTAAGTGTATTTTAGTATGAGAATGTTATTTTATGTACATTATCTCAATACCAAGATATTCCCCAAAGATTTTAGACTTAAATTTTGTTTTCTTTCTGCTGCTTCACTAGTAAAAATATGTGCAAATTGTCATTCTTCAGTTATTTCCTGAAACTTTGAAATTGAAATTATTGTTAAGAGACTCTAAATGGTAAAAATATATTACACATTTCAGTGAGGTTTCCTGATTCTTATCCCAAAGCCCTTATTAACATGACATGGAATATTAGCACTAGATTTAGTGAAGAGATATTGAATTCAAAAGATTGACCTGACAAAGAAGATGTAATAATACTTGATAATCGACCAACATTTGGGGCATCTAAAAGAGAAAAGCCAAACTGGACATCAAGAAATCTGGATTCCATTCTTAGCATATTAGAAGTTCTCTACCTCTGCAGAATGGAACAGAAAAACAAACAAACAAAAACCAAAAAAACTTCTAGAGAACAAAATGAATGTGGAGATGATCTCAGCAAGCAGATTGCTAAGAGCCTTGGAGCGGGTGATTCCTGAAGAAACGTGGAAATCAAATTTTGAGCAAACTTCTGGAGATAAAAAAAGGAAGGAACCAAGGATGATAGGTGATGACATGTTTAGAGCAATCAATGTGTATTTTTGACACAAACTTAGAAAATTTTGATTTGTTTTTAATCCATTAAGTGGCATATTAGGGAGGAGATGCGAAGTGAACAATAACCAGGAGTATTGCTGATAAGGTATCAGCAAAAGATGGTTAAAGTAGCATAATTATTAAAAAGATGCATGTCTACTTAAACTATCTTATTTTAATGTAAAACTTACACAAATGTATTTATTTGTCAAATTTTTCAAGTAAGTTAAGGTCTTTCCTTTGAGTCTGCTGACTGGAGTTCTAGAAAGACTTTCTTATGTAAAGAAAACCCATGACAGATCATCCCAATGATTACTTCATCGAATGGGAGGGAGAACTTAGGGGCACCTATATACATGCACATTCCTTCTAAACTGTAATAATTTCATCTTGATCTTTTTAAAGCTGTGTTGCCCACATCTAATGTGACATGGGAGTGAATACCTGACTAAGTTGTGGTTTTATTAGGAAGGAGGAATGAGGAAGTAGATGCTTGTTAGGCAGCCAACAATTTTCATCACAGTAAGCATGTAGCAGAATTGGTGGGAACAGAACTGCTTAAATGCACGTAGGGCAAAGTCTAGTAGCTCTAAGTGTCCACTTAGCCACAGGCAGCAGTTAGTGTGGTTTACACTTTAATGGAGAGTTTCAGTTAGTCTGGTGAGTGGTGAACTGGTTAAGTGGAACTCTGTTTTGAGAACCTCTACTCATCTAATTGAGCTTTAAAAGTACTATAAAGGTTCACACAAGATTCAAGGAGAAAGGATTTGCAGACGAAATTAGATTTGAGCCAATTTCAAAGGACAAGATAGTAGAAGGATTCATGATAAGGTAAGTGATTGTTTGTTTTGTGTGGTTGAGAAACTATCAGTTTCCTGGCGTTTGTTTCACAGGCTGGAGATAAGGGGAGAGAAATTTCCAGCATTGATTTCAGGTCCTGAGAGAGCATTTCAGTGAGGACTGGATCACCTACTTGTGTAACTGTGCTGTTCTTGGGTGGTCTTTTCCTGGGTGGCCATTGTCATCCCACTTGAACATGGTAAGTCAGACACAAATATAGATGTGACGGTCTTGGATAGTTTAAAGTTGTGCTTATTGCATGGTATCATTTGTATACATATACACACATAAACACATTTAGTTCAGTTTATTTAAACAGATATGTCCTTGCAAAATAAGCTTCGATACCTTAAAAGAAAAAGTATGACTTCATCATTATAAAAACAATTAGGATCTGATTTTCATGAATAAAATTTTTTTGCCAAAACCCTGAGCAATGCTGTAAATATCTGCATTCTTAAAAACCTCAGATTATGTACTTTAAGAAGCTCTGCCGAAAATATCCTTTTTGCTTACTAAGTATGGTTTTGAAAACTTTTCTTTTTGTTTTCATGACCTGTTTGGAGTGCTAGTTGTGAAGCAGATGTACCTCCTTTCCTCTATTCAGTTATGCAAGACTCTTTTCCTAAATCATTAGCATCACACCACTCTGCTAAGCAATTTACTCTATCTGCAAGTTGCCCCTGCTGTCACAACAGCACGCCGTAAAATGGTTTTCAAGATCCTTTTTTACTTTACCCATTCTTTCACATCCCTCTAAGAAACTTCACTACACCTCAACTGACTTGTTTGATCCCATGGAGACAGTGAGAGGGAGCTTATCTCAGGGGACAAGAAGCAGGGTAGAATAGTGAAGGAACACGGAATTGCTGTGGTTTCAATGGTATGTGGGACATGAGAAAATACAAATATTGTGTGTAGACCACTCTTTCAAAAAGGTTAGCTGTGAATGGAAAGGGATAGAGTGGAGATAGGATTTTATTTCAGGTGAAATAGATGTGACGGTATTTATAAAGAAGCCAGTAAAAGAGAGTAGAAATTATAGAAGAGGAGAGGAAATTGATATACCGTGGTCCTATTCACTCTTCCTGAAACAGTGTTCCCCCTCATCCTTTCACACCCTTGTGAATAGCAATAACCTTAATATTACTTGAATATATTGAATGTGTCACTCTGTCAGATGTTATATGAAAACAACTATGAGGTTCTTATTCCTGCTCTTTGGAATTTACAGGCTAAAGCCATAGCACATGTTGTGATTAGGGATCATTCCTGCTTTGAGGGTGTTCTTTATTAGGGTTTTAATGTGGCCTATTTTTTTTTTTTTTTCAGAGTCATGATTTAATACACCTATCTGAATCACATGGAGTGGAAATTCTTTTTAACCTTGACACCTAGAATAGAAATAACCCCTGTTTTATAGGCCCTGGTCCTAGTAGTGGTTTATCAGGCTTCTATTGTTCAAGATGATAACATTGTTTAAGATGGCTTGATCTGAGATCAGGTAGATCCATGTGATGATCAGTTGTGTTATAATGGGATGGTTGGCTTGAGCCCAAAAAGAATTTTCAAAGGCGATGCAAAAATCTTCAGGTCAATGGGACTTCCCGAGGAGTCGATTAATGCCTCCAAATGTTTATCAAAGTAGTTACTTAGTGGCTGCTAGACTCAAGTGTACACAAAATTCTAATGAAGAGTAATAACAGAGTCTTAAAAAAAGCAAAAACAAACAAGACAAGGCTTGTAGCTTTTTTTGGACAGCCCTCATAATCCATAGTGAGTATTTGATAAATCATAGTATTAAAGAATGTTTTACGTTTGTGCAGTGCTTGTTCCTTATAAAACACTATAATCAGCATTATTGCTTTTGATTCACAACATGGGTGACCCATAGGCAGAGGAGGCGTTGCTACTGTATTATCCCAGATTAGGAAATTGAGGCTCGTAAATGTTAGTAATAAAAGCTGACATGTTGAGGGCTTGTTATGCACCAGGCATGGAGTTCAGAAATTTACAGGTAGTTTATCTTCAACACTATCCCATACTATAGCTATTATTACTCGGATTTTGCGGTTGATAATATTGAGAAGTGGTTGAGTAACTTATCCAAGTGTACATGACTGGTAAGTGAGTCATGACTCAAACCAAGGTGAACTGACCCAAGGACAGTTGGAGCCTCTGTGTAATGTTGTACTGCTTCTTTAGGCTCTTTACACATGAGTTTTCTTTCTTCTCTGTGGCTCTTATAACTTCGCATTACAGTAAACTATCAGAAGCAGTGTATTACATAATACAGTTATCTAAATACCCTCAAAAAAGTCAGTGGACTAAATATATTCATGCTTTTAATTGGCACATGGGTAATTTTAGTGTCCAATCAATGACCGGTTCTTCTCACAGGGTTTTTGTTTGTTTGTTTTTTATATTGGAGAATTAAAACAGTATCTATTGAAGATACTGTTGATAGTATCTATTGAAGTGAATCTCGGAACTTGTTATCAATTGGAGTCAGTATATGATTTTCCTTTGGAAGTATTCTAGATGTAATAGATACCAAAGGACATAAAATTCACTATAGAAGTGATTCATTATGAAATGTTTGAGAAACACATGATCAATTTATACAGCACTTGACAAACTAGTTCTTTTTTTTAAAATTAATTTATTTAATTAATTTATTTTTGGCTGCGTTGGGTCTTCATTGCTGCGCGCGGGCTTTCTCTAGTTGCGGCGAGCGGGGGCTACTCTTTGTTGCGGTGCACGGGCTTCTCATTGCAGTGGCTTCTCTTGTTGTGGAGCACAGGCTCTAGGCGCACAGGCTTCAGTAGTTGTGGCACACGGGCTTCAGTAATTGTGGCTCGCGGGCTCTAGACTGCAGGCTCAGTAGCTGTGGCGCACGGGCTTAATTGCTCCGCGGCATGTGGGAACTTCCCGGACCAGGGCTCGAACCCGTGTCCCCTGTGTTGGCAGGTGGATTCTTAACCACTGCGCCACCAGGAAAGCGCCAACAAACTTGTTCTTAAGGATACTTATTTTAATGAAATTGTTAAAAGATATATTATGGGATATATCAATATTATATAACTATTTCTCTGATATTATTTTTAAATATATCTAAGAAAAATGCTGAACAGATTGTTGTGCAATAATCTGCTTTTAATAGTTAACGGGTCATACCCATCATGACAGGAAGTTATCTGGTCAAATGTGTAGCTATTGACTGGGACATTAGCCCATGTGCTGCTTTTACCAACTAACAGCTTCTGCTGGAACATGTAGTCCATTCAGTGATTGCTGGAGTATGCTATGAATCTTGCCTCATGATTTGCATGTAGTATCATGCTGATGTTACTCAGTGGTTAATGTAGGGTAAACATTCATTTGTATAAACAGCAATTCTTGTTCTGTAGAGGTGGGAAAATAAGGAGGTTTTAGATAAAAGCTTAGTCTTGAATTGGTTTTGCAGTCATATCTGAAACAACATCATCAGAATACTTGAAAATGAGGAGATATGATTTTTTTTTAAAAATTTATTTTGGAAATAATTATGGTGTTAGAAGAGTTGCGAATCTAGTAAGAATTTCCATGTACCCAACACCCAGCTTCCCCTCTGGTAACATCTTGTATGACTGTGCATTATTGTATATTAATAAATAATCACAAGCAATAGTTGCCTGAGTATCAACCAGTTCTGCAAATATTGAAATTTAATACCTGTTTCTCAATAATAGATGGAAATTACTGAAACTTTCTGATACACCAAAAAGGCAAACATTAAAGTCTATCTCAAAAAGAAAACTTGTTTACATTTTATCTTAAAAAAATAAATTAATGCAGAATGCATTCAAAGTTTTGTTGTTTTTTTGAAACTTCCACTTTCCAAAGAAACAAAGTCTCTACAAATGTATCATTCTAATGTGCCATAATCTGTTTATGCATTTTTCTATTGACAAGCATTTAGGTTGTTTCTATTTTTTGTTTATTTTGAATAATGCTGCTGAGAACATTTGTGTATAATTATTTTCTGTGGACATATGTTTTCAATCCTCTTGGATATATACCTCAGAGTAGAATTACTGGATCATATGGTAACTCTGTGTTTAGTATTTTGAGGACCTGCCAAACTGTTTCCCAAAGTGGCCATTCCATTTTGTAATCACACCAGCTATGTTTGAGGTTTCTAATTTCACCTTATTGTTGCCAACAATTCTTAATGTCTATCTTGTTTATTTTAGCTACATTAAAGGGCATGGAGTAGTATCTCTTTGTGGCTTTAACTTGCATTTCTCTGATGACTAATGATATTGAACGTCTTTTCAAGTGTTTATTGGTCATCTGTATATCTTCTTTGGAGAAATGTCAATTCAGATCCTTTGCTCAGTTTTTAATTGAGCTGTTCTCTTATCAGATGTATGATTTGCAAATATTTTCTGCCATCCTATGGGTTTCTTGATGTTGACCTTTGAAGCACAAAATTTTTAAATTTTGATAAAAACCAATGTATATATTTCTCTTTTGTTGCTTTTGCCTTTGGTGTCCTATCTGAGAAACCATTGCCTAGATCAAGGTCATGATCCTCAGTTTTCTTTTAAGAGTTTTATAGTTTTAGCTGTTACATTATGGTTATAATCCTTTTATTTTTTTCTTTAAAAAAATTTTTTTTAAAGCTATTGCATTTTTCATTTTATTTATTTATTTATGGCTGCATTGGGTCCTCGTTGCTGCACATGGGCCCTCTCTAGTTGTGGAGAGCAGAGGCCACTCCTCGCTGTGGTGTGCGGGCCTCTCACTGCAGTGGCCTCTCCCGTTGCGGAGCACAGGCTCCAGGCACGTGGGCCTCAGTAGTTGTGGCACGCGGGCTCAGCAGCCGTGGCCCATGGGCTCCAGAGCGCATGCTCAGTAGTTGCGGCGCCCGGGCCTAGCCTCTCTGTGGCACGTGGGCTCCTCCAGGACCAGGGATCGAACCCGTGTCCCCTGCATTGGCAGGCGGATTCCTAACCACTGTGCCACCAGGAAGTCCCTATAATCCACTTTGAATGGCATTTTGTATATAGTATAATGTAGGAGTCCAGTTTATTCTTTTGCCATTTGTACTAGCACCATTTGTTGAAAAAACTATTCTTTTTTATTTGGCTTGACACTGTTGCAGAAAAGAATTTACTATAAATGAAGGATTTATTTTTGAACTCTCAATTCTACTCCATTGATTTATATGTCAGCGTTATGTCAGCACCATACTGTTTTAATTACTATAGCTTTGTAGTAAATTTTAAAATTGGGGAACCTGAGTCATACAACTTTTTTTTTCTTTTTCAAGATTGTTTTGGCTATTCTGGGTTCTTTGTACTTCTATATGAATTTTGGCATCAGCTTGTCAATTTAGCAAAAAAAAAGAAAAAAGGCAGCTGGAATTATGAGAGGGATTGCATTAAATCTGTAGATTAATTTAGAGAAATTGCCATTCTAACTTTATTAAATCTTCCAATCCATGAGCATGGAACATCTTTCTATTAGTCAGAGATTCTTTAATTTCTTTCAGTAAGTAGTTTTTGGTGTACACATCTTGTACTTCTTTTGTTAAATTTATCCTATACTAATCTTTTTGCTATTATTAAAAATAGAATTTTTTCCTTAATTTCATTTTCAAATTGTTCACTGCTAATGTATAGAAATAGAATTGATTTTAGTATATGTATCTTTCTGAACTCATTTATTAGTTCTCAAAAGTTTTTGGTTATTTCTGTTGGATTTTCTATATATAATATTTTGTCTTCTGTGAATAGAGATAGTTATGGTTCTTCCTTTCTGTATTATTCTGCTCAGGCCACTGTATCAAAATATCATATGGCTTAAACTACAGACATTTATTTTTCACAATTCTAGAGGCTGGGAAGTCCAAGATCAAGGTGCTGCAGATTTGATGTCTGGAGAGGGCCCTCTTCCTAGCTTGCATATGGCTGCCTTCTTACTGGATCTTCACATGGTGGAGAGAGATCTGGTGTCTTCTTATAAAGATGCTAGTCTTTTTGTGGGGCACCATACTCATGACATTTTCTAAAACGTAATTACCTCCTAAAGGCCACACTTCCTAATACTATCACATTGGGGAGGTTAGGGTTTCAACATATAAATTTTGTGGGGGGTGGAAGGACAAAACATTCAGTCCCATAACACTTTCCAATCTGGAAGTCTTTTAGTTCTTTTTCTTAACTAATCTTGAAAATCTGATTTTTATAGTATAATATATATAATAATATTTAATTGTAACAGGTTTTAAAAACTACAGTTATATTCATTTGGACATCTGTTTCAGCCCATATTTTCAGTACAATAGTGGATGAACCTGGAGAGCAAATTGTCTTCATTTTGCCAATACAGTTGTCAGCAAAAATTTTGAATGCAACATTATTTCCAGAAATTTGTAGGCATTGTGGAAGTTAAAAAAAAAAAAAAAAAAGAGGTCTGTCCACAAACTTAATTGCATAGAGAAGCCAAGTTGAACATGCTTGAAATACCTCCAAAGGAAATGTAATACCAAATACAAATTCAATGGATATTAGGAAAACTAAACTGTTGCTGAGGTAAATAACAAAATTATGGAAATGGCAGAATACAACCTCATTCTTTTAAAGAATGGACGGGATTTGGCAATGAAGGTGAATAAAGCAGAAATTATTCAACATAAAAATTGGCATGAATAAGGTCAGAATGTAGGGAAATTTTTTTTTAAAGTTCTATTTAACTCTAAAACAAACAAATCATGCAGAGGATAGAATATAGTTTGAGGAAGACTGAAGAAAAAAGAAGACTGATAATATATATTTTGTAGTAAGACAGATATAAAGAGGGTAATTTAATAAAAATTAGAAACAAGGGTGAGAACTTCGGGGGGGACAAAAAAACAACTCGATGAAAGATTGATCATGGCAGAATGAAGCGGAGGGAATGGCAAAAATTACTGATATTGCCAGCTAATAATATGAGCAGAGGTCTTATGAATTGTTCAAAGTTCCAAAGCTGTGAATGGCAGAGCTAGGATTTAAAACACACCTGACCCCAACCCTGCTGCATTTCAGGAGTAACTATGGAGGTTGTGGACTTTATTACATTCCCCAAATCTCCAATAGCATATTATTTGTCCAACCCATGTTTCTCAATAGAGTGTTTTACATTTTTTACGAAGTGTACCTCATAATAGAGCAGTGTGATTTCTTTGCAAATTCTAGAGGTTATAGCGGAAGATCCTCATGAAAAGTAGGAAAAAAGAAAAGATTGGGCATTTATACTAAAAATTTACATGAATGTGCTATGATGCATAATATGCAACTGCTGTTTTTGTTAGCATCATGTGACCCTGTCATACCAATTTGGATTCTCATGGCTAGTCATACTGCAGGAGCAAAGTGTAACTGATATATTGTACTCCCTTTCTGTCATTTAATGTTAGCATTCCTGTACATACTTTATGCATTCATTTCTTCACTTATTCAGCAATTATTTTCGTACATGACACTGTATGTCATATCTACTACATCCCAAGCTCCATGAAGAGAAATTAAGGCTTTGGGAAAAGAAAAAGGCAGCTTGCTTCTTCTACTAGCTAAATTTTTCTTAACTATCCCCAGCCTTTCAGTTGGGGTAACATTGCATCCCTACTGGCCAGGGATAATCTAACTTTGTACCAGTTGCCCTGGTGCCCTGTCTAATTAGCTTTCTTCTCACTTTCAAAAGTGTCCCAATTGGGGTGGTCAATTATATGGTTACCCTACATGTAATACATACAAATGCATATTTCAGTAAAATTTCAGTTTGAATGCATATCTCCAATCTTCAGCATTGCTATTGAGCTGAAATGGAAAATGTTAAGTATATGAATGACATAATTCTACAGTAATTATAGATTGAACTCCAAGAAAACAATCCAAACTAGAGGTGAGGAAGTTCAGTAATTCACAGAACAGGACAACACTGATTTAACACTTATGGCATATAGTATATTCTACTTTAAATAAAACCAGTTAAATAAAACCTTTTTCTCCCCCTTTCAGTCTATTGCTAAGGTTTTAGCAGAAACGTGAGATGAGTTGCTTTTGTGGGCAAAGACTGGTGATAAGCTGTTAACATGGCAAAATCCATGAGGTGATAAAAAAGAGTAAGGATACAGCTTTTAATTAACATTCTTTGTTTATAGGGTAGAAAATCCTTTACTAGGCTTTTTACATGAATTGTTTTAGGAAAAGACTTGGTAGAGACAGGGAAAACTGCAATTAGTGATAGGAAATGCTAAATAAAAAAATGAATGCTAACGTTCACCAAGCATTCACTATATGCCAGGCACAATTTTAAGCGCTTTACTTGTACTAACTCATTTATCCACACAAGCCGTGATGGTATTATTTTAACCCCATAAATGAAGAAAATGAGGCACAGATTAGTTAACTTGCAGGGCCACTCAATTGGCATTTAAACCAGACATTCTGGATCCATAGGCCACACTTTTAAATATTGCCTGACACTTCTCATATGTTTGTAGGTGCCTATTTACACGTAATAATCATGATACTATCTTACATTTTTAGAACACGTCGTAGTTAACAAGTCCTTGTCTGAATATTCTGTCATATTCTCTCTCTCTCTCTCACCCCCTGCCAGTCTCACTCACACACACATACACAGACACATGCACACACAGGTATAGGCACAGATCCTGTGAAGCAGAGCACGTTAAGATAGCCCATTTTACAGATGAGATATATTTATGTGGTTTGTCCAAAATTGTTCAGTTAAGAAGCAGTGGTGTTATGTGATGACCTAGAGGGGTGGGATGGGGAGGATGGGAGGGATGCTCAAGAGGGAGGGGATATGGGGACATGTGTATGCATATAGCTGATTCGCTTTGTTGTGCAACAGAAACTAACATGGTATTGTGCAGCAATTATACTCCAAAAAAGTTCCATTAAAAAAAAAAAAAGAAGCAGTGGAACAGAGGTTGGCTCAAGCTTAGTTCTTCATAGTCTACGAGCTTCTCATTCTACAATGTAGGGATCACAAGTGCACATGCTGCAATCTTTGTCACATTGGACCCTGGGAAGAATCCTTCTTGGCAACAGAAAAATGGAAAGAGCATGTTCATCAGCCTTTTATCTTTGGATATTTTCCCATACCAAAGTGACTTTATAAACTTTCATGCTGATACAATGAACCCTACAAGAATAAGCTGATAGTTCACTTCAGTTTCCCACCTGTGAAATAGTGGTAATGTTAGTACTGACCTGTATACTTGTTGTCAGAAATAAAATAACTAACACATTTGTAGAGTACACAAAACAGTGTGTGGCACTCTGTTGCTATCTCATATTATTAATAAGAACTGAGTTTTAAAACATGTGGGCAGGTTGTGAGAAATCATCCTCACTACTGGAAATAACTCCCAATGCTCTGGTGCCTCTGACGTCCGGAAAACAACATAATGTTTTTGTGCTAATTATGAAGAGATACTGTCAATGATCAACATGTATTTGAGGAAAGACCTCTGTGCAGTGAATAGTTTGAAGAAATACAAAATGTATTTTAGGAAGTTCATTTCCTCAATGAGTTCATACTTTTCCATCAATTAAAAATACATTATTTTCATCAGGGCCTGCAAAGGGTAGGGGGGCTGGCAATGGAGAATTGATGTTTAATGGAGTACAGAGTTTCAGTTTTGCAAGATGAAAAGAGTTCTGGAGATGGTTCCACAACAGTGTGAATGTACTTACTACTGAACTGTGTACTTAACAATGGTTAAGATGGTAAATTGTATGTTATGCATATTTTACTGGAATTAAAAACTTAAAAAAAGAAAAAATATATTATTTTAGTCTTACACAATCTTACTTTCACATTTCATTCAAGCACAAATTTGTGGAAGTTAAAAAAGACACGCAGGAATAAGCATCACATGAATCAGGAAGTTATCAAATAACAAAATTATGTCTGGAATGAAGGAGGCTTGACAGATAGCCCTTCCCACCATCTCCCACCCCAAAAGACTGAATAGAAAACTGATGTAAAAGGCTGATGTGGAGAAATAGGATAGGCAAGTATGTCATCAAAGGAAAAAAAAGTACAAATAGAACACAGTTTAAAAATTCAATAGTGAAAAATCCATTCTGTAAACCTGAGAAAATGCCAAACTTGGATTATTAGGTCTTATTGATATTTTTATATTTTACTTACATGGGTGAAAAAATATTGTTTCTTTTCCTCCTGTTTTCTTTCTTTTCCTTTCCCTTTACTCCCTCCCTCCGTTTCTTCTTTGTCAAACTACCCAGTCAAACTTGATTTTGCAAAAGGTGCTTTATGCTTTGTTTTTTGTTTGGTTCTCTCAAGCTAGTCAGCTAAGCAATGAGATGTTTGTTGTGCCACAAAAAAAGTAAGAACAACTCTCAGTCTTTGAGCAAATGTATTTGTAAAGCATTGGCATGGCCATTTTCACAGCAGGGCAAATAAGCAAATTAGGGTATTCTCTAAGGTATCTTGTCTGTGACTCTTGTATTTTAGTATTGTTATCACTGTACTTGACAATTTATTTCCATGTATTTATTTATGTTAAATTAGAAACTAAGTGAAATATTTCTAAAGTCTTTTACCCCATGTTACTAATGTGTGTGTGTGTGTGTGTGTGTGTGTGTATGTGTCTTTGGTGTTTATTTACACCACTCACAAATTCACATCAACTTGTGCACTGAAGAAGCAATAAATGCTAAGTGGCAATTCGTAACATATTGGGATCATAGGCCCTTTTGAGAATATATTCAAAATACCTATGAAAACACCTAATATTGCATGCAATTTTAGGTCATCTAGGAACTTTTTGGAACATGTTCATGTAGCCTGTGAACTACTTGGACACCAAAAAACCTCTCAGACTAAGAGAAAATAGAAAATAGAATGAAGACCTTGTCAGGGATTCAGATGAGTAACTTTCTAGACCAGGAAAGAGCAATTAGTTGCTTTAAGCAATGAAGTTTTTAAAAATTTGCCTTTAGAATACATTTTAATACTGTGTGGCTTATTACATAGTTATGTAACATTTAAAAAAGTAAAATTACTTTTTTATATACATATATATATTTGATGAATCATGGTCTCTTTAGTTTTGTATATTTATACCATTAACTTACGTTCATGTATATAAACATGAATCCCTGATACACTGTATGATTTGAATAAAAATTTTCACTTTTAACCATGTTTAGTTTATTGGCAGTATGGTTCTGAAGATGGAGAAAATCCTTTTTCATTTTATCAACATTCAAAACCTTCTTTGTAGCCTTGTATCTTCATAAATTTTATTCATCAGGATCTGCGTATTGGTAAGCAGGTGAAGTCTACCCAGTAAGATCAGCCAAGAAGATGTTATACGTCCTAGATTAGAAACATACATTTCATTAATGTGTATACTGGGACCTATTTGGGGGATCTACCGCCACCATAAAGTGGTGGTAGGTCACACTTTTGGGTCGTGTTTTAGGTAGGCTAGTGCTTTGAAGTACCGAACAAAAGGACAAACCAACTTGGCACCAAGAAGTATTGTATCTGTATATGTTTTGCTTTTGTAAGATGTGGCTTAGGACAAATATTTCTCGATAACATTATGCAAATTGTGGTAAAAGGAAAGAAAAGGAAATAGAAATATCTGAAGGAAAACAGTTATGTTATTAAAGCAAGAGATAAACTGAAAAAAATATTTAGTATTAATAATCTAGATTAAGAAATATTGGGGAAAATATTGAATAGCTTCTTGGTACTATAGTTCTAAAAAGGTTGCTTCTTATAGAAGGAAGATGACAAAATAAAATCAGGAGTTAATACATGGAGTTGAAAATTAAACCACTGGGCTTCCCTGGTGGCGCAGTGGTTGAGAGTCCGCCTGCCGATGCGGGGGACACGGGTTCGTGCCCCAGTCCGGGAAGATCCCACATGCCGCGGAGCGGCTGGGCCCGTGAGCCATGGCCGCTGAGCCTGCGCGTCCGGAGCCTGTGCTCCGCAACGGGAGAGGCCACAACAGTGAGAGGCCCGCGTACCACAAATAAAAAACAAAAAACAACTAAACCACTAAGTTTACCTGATTGCCTAATAAATTATTTTCTATTGAATATTAAATTTAGGGTAAATGAATAATAGTTAATATTTTTTGAGGTGATTGGAAAAAGGATATGTTTATTTTTAATAATAATCATAAGATCCTAAAAACAAAGTTATGGGAGAAAAACTGTAAAATCACAAACAAATAAAAGGATGTATATATATCTTACATCGTGGTTTTTCTGATATTTTTTTTCTTACATATTATGATAGAAATAAAAAACTATTTTAGGAGACATTTAATAACATTAAAATAGAATTTGCACATTATAAAGTTTAGGACTGCTTACTTCTTGCAGTGTTTTACATGAAGAAAAGTAAAGAAAAATAAGCTTGTTTCTAATAGCATCCTTTGTAACGTTCATTGTTTGATTAAAATCATGAACATTGGCCTTTTTTTTCCATCTGTAAGGTTTTATTTTTTTTTAATATGAGGTATAATTGACATAGAAAATCAAATTAGTTTCAAGTGCACAACATAAGGTTTTGGCATTTGTATACATAGTGAAATGATTGCCACAGTAAGTCTAGTTAATATCCATCACGATACATAGTTACAGAATTCTTTTTCTTGAGAACTTTTAAGAGCTACTCTTTTCACAACTTTCAAATATGCAGTACAGTTTTATTAACTATAATTGCTGTGCTGTACGTCTCTGTGACTTATTTATTTTATAACTGTAAGTTTATACCTTTTGATCCCCTTCATTCATTTTGCCCACCTCCCACCTTCTGCCTTTGGCAACCACCAGTCTGTTATCTGTAATCTACGGCCTTGTTTTTTTCTTTTTTAGATTCCATATGTAAGTGAAATCATATGGTATTGGTCTTTCTCAGTTATTTCAGTTAGCATAATGCCCTCAAGGTCCAACTATGTTGTCTCAAATGGCAAGATTTCATTTTTGTCTATGGCAAAATATATACATAACATTTTCCTTATCCATTCATCTGTTGATGGACACTTAGGTTGTTTCCATATTTTGGCTGTTGTAAATAATGCTACAATGAATATGGGGGTGCAGATATCTTTTTGAGTTTTAGTTTTAGTTTTCTTCAAATAAATACCCAGAAGTGGAATTGCTGGATCATATAGTAGCTCCTTTAATTTTCTGAGGACCCACAACAGGAGTGGCCACAGCGGTGAGAGGCCCCCGTACCGGAAAAAAAAAAAGTGATCAGTCTAGCATTTTAGTTATATAGTGGATAATGGACTCAGCTATATTCTTTTGGCTTTTAGGTCTTTTTATTTTGAGAAGAGAACTACAAATTCTTTTTGATTTTTTAAAAAATGCCAACACAGTTACAGGACAGTTACAAAGATGTATTGGAAGGCTTATCAATGATAATTTTCTTTATGGATAAATTTAACACTTTAAATTGGATTTGGATGCCAAAGAAATACATAAAAATTTCAAGTATCACCCTGCTCTCACTTCCATATATATATATATATATATATATATATATATATATATATATATTTTTTTTTTTTTTTTTTTTTTTTTTTTTTGCGGTACGCAGGCCTCTCACTGTTATGACCTCTCCGTTTGCGGAGCACAGGCTCCGGACGCGCAGGCTCAGCGGCCATGGCCCATGGGCCTAGCCGCTCCGCGGCATGTGGGATCCTCCCGGACCGGGGCACGAACCCGTGTCCCCTGCATTGGCAGGCGGACTCTCAACCACTGCGCCACCAGGTAAGCCCCCTTATATATTTTTAAACATTATTTTTTTCTTTCAACATGTATGTGTTGAGTTACAATTATGTGGCAGGCATTGTACCAAATGTTGGAGATAGAGCAGTGAGCAAAACAGATGTAGTCACTGATAATTAATTAGGCTCCAGAGTGAGCCTAATACAAGCTATGGAGGAGAAATAAATGGTGCTGTGATTATGTTTAACAGTCCTTAAAATGAGTGAAAACACTGACATAAGCTATTATCTACTAACTCAAATTATCTATCGATCTAATCCAAATTTTTAGAACGTTATTCTCCTCTAGCAGGTTAATAAATGAATTTCCTGTTATGTTTGTTTCATGATTCTACAACCTGCAAAATCAAAACCTTTAATTGGGTTGTGATCAAATTTGTCTCATGGAAAAAGTCACATTTTTAAAATAAATTTATTTATTTATTTTTATTTATTTATTTTGGCTGCATTGGGTTTTTGCTGCTGTGTGTGGGCTTTCTATAGTTTCGGCAAGCAGGAGCTATGCTTCCTTGCAGTGCACGTGCTTCTCATTGCATTGGTTTCTCGTTGCAGAGCGTGGGCTCTAGACGTGCGGACTTTAGTAGTTGTGTCTCTCTGGCTTAGTTGCTCTGTGGCATGTGGGGTTTTCCTGTACCAGGGATCGAACCTGTGTCCGCTGCATTGGCAGGCGGAGTCTTAACCACTGCGCCACCAGGGAAGTTCCTGTCACGTTGTTTTAAATAAAAGTGGTGGTGAATAAAAATGGCTTAATAGTTATGGATATAAGAAGCAGGTGAATTAAAAAATGATGCCCATTTAGTATTAACTTTAATTTTCCTGAAGAGAGGTGACAGGCCTAAAATAGTTGATTGTTGTTTTTTCTTATAATTTTAGAAGGAAAATACTTTGTTTTTTCACGTGACATTAACAGTACTATAGGACTTGTATTTGCAAATGATAGGACCAACAATGGATTAATTTCCAAAATATACAAACAGATCGTACAACTCAATATCAAAAAAGCAAACACCCCGATCAAAAAATGGGCAGAAGATCTAAACAGACATTTTCCAAAGAAGACATACAAATGGCCAACAGGCACATGAAAAGATGCTCACAATCTCTAATTATCAGAGAAATGCGAATCAAAACTACAAAGAGGTGTCACCTCATTCCAATCCAAATGGCCATCATCAAAGGGTCAACAGATAATAAATACTGGAGAGGGTGTGGAGAAAAAGGAACCCTCCTACACTGTTGGTGGGAATGTATTGGATTGGCCAAAACATTTGTTCGGGTTTTTCCATAAGAGGTTACGGGAAAACCTGAACCAACTTTTTGACCAACCCAATACATTGGTGCAGTCACTATGGACAACAGTATGGAGGTTCCTTAGAAAACTAAAAATAGAGTTACCGTATGATCCTGCAATCCCACTCCTGGGCATATATCCAGAGAAAACTATAATTCGAAAAGATACATGCACCCCAGTGTTCACTGCAGCACTATTTACAATAGCCAAGACATGGAAGCAACCCAAATGTCCATCGACAGATGAGTGGATAAAGAAGTGGTATATACCGTGATCACAAAGGTGGTTTTCCCAGGGTGAGGCTCATCCATTGCACTGCGGGTGTGCTGACCCCTGTGATTTCCCCAAAGGTGGGAAACTCGACTGCATAGTTTGTGGTAGTGGGGGACTGCGTTCACGCTCTCCCCTGAAAAAAAAGTGGTATATATATGCAATGGAATATTTCTCAGCCATAAGAAAGAGTGAAAAATGCCATTTGCAGCAACACAGATGGACCTAGAGATTATCATACTAAGTGAAATAAGCCAAAGACAAATATCATATGATATCACTTTTATGTGGAATAAAAAAAAAAAAGGTACAAATGAACTTATTTACAAAACAGAAAGAGACTCACAGGCATAGAAAACACACTTCTGACTACCAAAGGGGAAGGGTGGGGAGAGGGATAAATTAGGAGTTTGGGATTAACATATACACACTACTATATATAAAATAGATAACCAACAAGGACCTACTGTATAGCACAGGGAACTATACTCAATATTTTGTAATAAACTATAAGGGAAAAGAATCTTAAAAAAAATACGTGTGTGTAATTGAATCACTTTGCTATACACCTGAAACTAGCACATTATAAATCAACTATACTTCAATAAGAAGAAAAAAGTGAACTCAATTTGAGATGTTGCTTATACATTGGTAAGCTTTAGGAATTGTGCAAGGTGATGTGTCAGAGTCCTTATCACAGAAAGGAAAGAATAGGTAAGTAAATAGAGTAGGAAAAATGTTGGGGGCTAGCTAAATGTAGAGGCTTTCAGTGTTTATTTTGTGATTGTTCCATATTTTATGACTACAGTTGCTTTAAAAATATCTTTTTTTTTTTTTTTTTTTTTTGTGCTACACGGGCCTCTCAGTGTTGTGGCCTCTCCCGTTGCGGAGCACAGGCTCTAAACGCGCAGGTTCAGCGACCATGGCGCACGGGCCCAGCCGCTCCGCGGCATGTGGGATCTTCCCGGACCGGGGCACGAACCCGTGTCCCCTGCATCGGCAGGCGGACTCTCAACCACTGCGCCACCAGGGAAGCCCTAAAAATATCTTGATTATCAAGATTTGTTAACATTTTGTAACGAGATGTGAACTCTTCAATGTCGGAGAATTTTGTTTCCCCCTTGGAAGCTCCGCTGCCTCTTGATCTTCATTCTCTTTGACTGACATCCTGTAGTTAGTGCCTCATGGGTTTACGCTGATGATTTTACCTAGTTCATTCTCAGATTCTCTAGTTATGATCTTATAAAGTATCCCTCATGACTAAAAAGAATGTATTCTGACCAAAACAGGCTTCATTTCTACTCTGAACTGCTAATAAATTTCAAACAGAAAGCTCTTCAATCCCAACCCAAAAAGTCTATACTTAGCATAGCTTTTAAAGAATCCTGATTGAGCACTGTAAACAACTCTACATTTTTTTTTAACACTGATTTTTCAAGCAGTGAAAATTTCCTCTGCTAGAAACATTCCAAGGTTTTCATCACCTTTTCTGGCACCAAATCTTGGATGTGTCAAATTGTGGAAAGCCCTTTGGCTGTAAGAGCTGCTTCCACCTGTGAAGCCTTTATTCTGATTTCTTAACCGGAAGATTGATTTAATTGTTAATGTTGACTACGTCAGTGGTGAGCCATTTGGTCTTTGGTTGGGTAGGGTGTGCACGGTGCTTGATCTCTGTACACTTGGCAGTGCTCTTGTCTGATGGGATGCTGGAGGAAGAGACTGAGTGGAAACTGTTTGGCTGCTGTTTCTGGAAGGTTAGGAAGATATGATCTGCTTATTTTGAGGCGGGGCAATAAGACACAAACTGCCTTCTAGAAATTTTATTGTAGAAGTCGATATTTAATTTTATTATCGTTATAAAAACTGAAAAGTAAGTAGCCCAAAGAACAGTCTTGGTTTTAATATATCATGAGTTACCACACACTTGAAGGCTATTGCCATTCCATGCAATCACGGAAAGAGCTCCTCTTTCATGGTGACATAAACCTGAAAACTTATTTTCCCCAACAAATTAGCAATTTGAAGCTCTTTGCCTTTCTAAACTGTTTGTATTGTGTAATATTGAGCAGATGACAATTACAGATATCTTGGCCATTAGGTATTAAGTGCTAAATATTGTATGCAGCATTCAAAACATGATCTGCTCTGTAAACGTATTTGATAGGAAGTAGGTGTCTTCATTTATGTCAATCACTCCTTCATTTATTCACTTATTATTTTATGCCACAGACACCTTTCTCTCCAGTCATTTTCAAGAAACACATACCTAAGCCTTATTTCATACTATTTAAGTTAGAAATGCATAGCGCCCAGGGATTTGTACATTTTAAAACCTTTTAGGGTTTATAATATAAAGAGGAAAAGCATTGTTCTACATATGTAACTGACTTATTTCTGCAGGTGGTATAATTGATGATGCCTCACTCACCTGCACATGTTTATAAACAAAACAAAACAGTGGACGGTTTATGTCCTTTTGACACTGAACAGATGTGAATTTGATTCCCGTATTAAGTGCCTGAGGGACTTACAAGTACGCCTGTTAATTTGTTGCTTGTTCTTCTAAAGTCTTAAATTTACATTCATCGATGACTCCAGGGCTTTCACAGAAATAGTAGCTACAGTCCTCCTAGCCATATGCCAAGATATTAAATGATTGTCTTTCTTTCACAAGCCTCTGAACATTGCAGAGTGTGGATTCTTTCTCTCTATTTCTTTCTCTATTATCTGATTTAGAAGGTTGCTAGGTAATACTGGCCAAGAGAGTAGAACATTCTTTGATTCCTTTGGTGTGCACAGTGGCTTTTTCTATCAAATATGTGACAATTGAAGCATCTGGAGAATTATCACCACTTACTTCCAACCAGTTAAAGGAATAGAGTAGGTACAGAAAAAGAAACTGATGCTTAATAGGAGGTGGGTTCTGTCTAATTAAAAAAAAAAAACATGGATTTTAAAGACAGGTGGAAGATATAGCTGTCTAAGTGACTGGAAAGCCCTTTCCACTCTTCATTTCCCAGGAACAGTGGAAATACTAAATTTTGAAAAAAATTATCTCCTTCCCAATTCTTAATAACTTTTCTATTAACATCATTGCCTGTTTTATCTTCTGGAAAATATTATTTTTGTCATTGTACTTGTGAGAATTCAGAGTTATAACATCTATTTTCCTTTGGTACTTTCAAGGGTTCATTTTTACACCTTTGAACAGTTATAGTATGTCTTCGTGTGTGACATTTTTAGTCTATAGAAGGTACTTGGTGCACCTGTCGATTTGAAGATGCTTTGCAATAACTTTGTGGTCACTCAGGGAATTGAATCCATTGAACAGGAACTATTGAAAGCAATGGATATACATCAAGTAATGGTTGACGAGAGTTGGGTTTAGCAGTGTTTGCAGGGACCAAATTATGGAGGAGTGTAAAATTTATCCTGCTGATTCCAAGGCTGCACTGAAGGATGGTTAATCGGTGGGTGGCAGAATCAAGATTTGCATTTCCAAGCTATTGCTGCCAGGAGGTAGAGTAAGATCTGGGGGAAACATATAGGTAAGGAGAGTTAGTCCGATTCAAGGCAGAGTGTTATTAATGTCGGGCAGAGGGAATGGAGAAGATGCAATAGATTCTAGAGCTCTTTTGAAAGTTAAATGGACAAGACATGGTGACAGGCTATAGGGAGTTGAGTAAAGGGGAGAAATATGATGTAACTTGAAGAGCTGGCAACATTTTCCTAGTTGAAAAATTTGGGAGCAGAGCAGCTTTGACAATCATGAAGATAAGGGCTTATTTCGACTTATCTAATTTGTGACACCTTTGGGAGCTGACCAGTGGCAATGGTCTTGCTAGTTATACTTCATATGCTTGTGTAATATTGCTTGTAATAGATTGTGTTTGCAGTTTTTCAGAAGGTATATTAAAAATCTTCAATTTACATGCAGTGGTTTTAATGTATGCCATGGCTACTTTATCATCTCTCTTATTTAGAACTAGCCTACCTCCCTCTGTGTTGCTCAGAAGAATCATTTGCTATAGTTAAATAAGTCCTTGTTGTTTCCTATCCGATCATCCTGCCAATGGTGCTCAAGTAATCAGAAGCCCTTTCGCAATGCTGTGCTGGCAAATACCAGAGAAATTCCTGTTGGCTTTCTTCGTGGGAGTTTGCAGTCCTGTTACATGGATGGGAAGTGCCCACTGAGAACACTTTCAGATTCCCAGGATTACCTGGGTAACTTATTGGTACAGAGATGCCTGTGGAGAGAATTCACAGAGGAAAGTGAAGATTTTACATCCCAAACAGCATGTTCGGAGTACCAGGTTCATGGTACTAGGCCCTCAGCATCTGCATCCGTGTTCTAATGAAGCCCAACTCATTTGGAGTGGTCTGTCTCCAAGAAGAGAGCTCACATATTTTTATTTGTTGTAGTAAAAAACAGACAATGATTTTACCTTTGTATGTCATTAGATTTTGGTTTATATATGCAGATAAATAGAACATAAGTTACTCGAGGGCAGAGAATCTGTCTTGTTCATCATTATATCTCTGCCGTCTGGACATATCCCTAACGCTCAATAAATATTGGTTAAATGAATGAATTTTAGTTACTGGAGTAATGATTCCAGTTTTTCTCTTATCTCAGCATTTGTCTGTCTCTGTGTGAACTGACAGAAGGGATAAAGGAGAGGGCACGGGCTGGGGAAGTTGCCTTAGCCATAGGGCAGACAGTTGAGTTCCAGTGGGTGGACAGAACCATTGTGTCCAAAGTTACCTTAGACTACCTCCAGCCGCTTTTGAGAAAATAGATTAGCTCCAGGAGTTCAGGATGAAGCAACAGGGAGCATTGACTTATGGGTCTGACACAGCCATGGAGAATCAGATGGCATTTAATACATATATATCCTGGGCTTTCACAGGTTTTTTTTTTTTGAGTTCTAGGTCAGCCCATGTCATCGAGTAGGATTTATTTATCAAGTTTTAGTTCTGGAGGTGTGACAGAAGTACAGTATTATCCTAGAAACTCAGACAGGTACCAAGTTAGTAACAGTTATATACTGAGGCCCACAGAAGGGATACACAATTAGGAACGTGGGTGTCTGTATCCTCTTACCAGCGTGGGTGGCTTCAGGAGGGAGGAGGCTGTGAGTCAGAACAATCAGCATGTCCTTCAGCCAGTAAGATGAGTGACCAACATCAATGAATGAGAAATGGAAAAGCCTATTTGCTCTCTTCCCTACTGTGCTTTGGCTCTAGAGTGGGTGGGTGGGGACCTGCAGTGAAGCCTGGGGGTAAGGATGTGGTGATGCTCCGTGGCACACTGTAAGCATTCGTCCTTTGCCTCCCTTCTCCTCCCCTGCGTTGCATCCTTTCATTTCTCCTTTACATCCTTTCTACATCCTATCCTCTCTTCTTCTCCCTTTTGACCCTCTCTTTCCCTTTTTCTCATCCTCCTTCCTTCTTCCCCCCTGCAGGATATCATTTTTAAGTATGGTAAAAATTCTGTACCTAATATTTTATAATATAGGAAAATAAAATCTAATATATAAATAAGGATAATCTAGGAAAAAAATGTATGGACTACCTGGTATTGGGAGGTCCGTAAAATTGAAAAGAATGTATTATATTTTTTACTATATTGATACAGTCTAAGCCTTGAGTTAAAAAAATGTTTTACGCATAGCAAAGAAAATACAGAAGCCGTAGATAAATTGTGTTTGCTTTATTGTTCTTATAAAGAATGAGAAAAATCAGCACAGATTTGTTTGTTTTTGCTTTTGAATTAGCTGTAGGAGAACAGATGTCTACAAGATGTAGAGCATATTTTCTTTTTTGGAGAGTACACTTTTTCTCAGTGATTTGAGCTGTATAAATTTGTGTGGCTTTTTTTCCTTTTCATTGGATTACTATAATTCTTTGAGAATGTATTAATTTGATACCATTTTTTCTATTATTTTTAGAATGTTATATATGGTGAAGTTTTGTTCATTTGTAGTTTTAAGACTGATTCCTTAGGTGACTGTTGAGCCCAGACAGAAGAGATGATGTTAGTCTCTTTTGATGCGAGGAAAAGGGCTCACTTCAGTAAGGTTATGTTTAGGAATGAAAAAGACAGGCGTCCCAGACATGTGTCTAGCCTTTAAGGGAACCCAGGGAAGATGGACTGAGATTCAGAAATGGGAAGTAACCAGTACATCTCTGAGCTGATTGCCTCTCTGCCCCCTAGTGACAGAGTTGATTCTCTGCCACTGGAATGATGTAGCTACCTTCCCTCTGCTTTTCCCGCTGCTACCGGCATCCTCTCTCTTTATATTTCTCTTTCTTCTGACTCAGTTTCTGATCACTCATAGTAGTTATTCTTCATGATTTCTACTGCCTCGGAACATCTGTTAAGCATTTTCTCCCTGCGTCTTATTTTTCTGCCCCAAATAGTCCGATTCTTTTCCATGTCAGAGTTCAGAATCTAGAACATGTCCTTGGTTCAGGTAACCCACTGTTACGTTGTTTAGGTGGAGCTTTTGCACAAGGTCCCCGCTTAAGCCTTAGATGATGTATCTTAGCTCAGGTGCTCACTCTAGTCTCCTCAGAGGCGAAGGGTTATGCCAAGTGCTTCCTGGCAGGTTAATCTCTTAGCAGGAGGGTGAGGGCAGGACCCTTATAGATGGGATTTATTGGCACGGCAGGCATTTTGGGAGAAACAGATGGCCAGTTTGCATATAGTGAGACATTACTTTGGCACAAGGAGTGCAGTGGTTAGAGAACCTGAAACACTAGCCCAGTGACCTGCTCATCCTTGGCCCTCCATGTATTTTGGCCTTGATGAAACAATCAATAAATGAGAAATAATTGTTTCTCACTTAGTTTTAGAGGCCTTCCTTGACTCTCATTGCATATTTTGTTTATCACCCTCATTTAATTCACAAATTTTTCTTTCAAACTTAATTTTCATTTACTACTTTACGGGTTATTTCAACCCATAGGTGGGGCTTAAAAATATATAAACAGCTTCTAAAGGGAGTTAAGCTTATTTGATAATGGAGACATCTGAAGTAGGTAAGGCTCTTTCAGTTTTAAAAAGTGATAAAGATTGCATCTCAGAGTGTTGTCTCTATCTTGGATAAAGTCTCTGAGCAGATACTCAAATAGTACACAGGTAACACTGGCAAAAAGCAGAGTCACTACAGATAACTCAACTTCGTTTCTTTATATGGCTGAGTAATATTCCATTGAGTGGCATGTACATATATAAACTACCAAATGTAAAACCGATAGCTAGTGGGAAGCAGCCGCATAGCACAGGGAGATCAGCTCCGTTCTTTGTGACCACCCTGAGGGGTGGGATAGGGAGGGTAGGAGTGGGGGAGATGCAAGAGGGAAGAGGTATGGGGATATACATATATGTAAAGCTGATTCACTTTGTTATAAAGCAGAAACTAACACACCATTGTAAAGCAATTATACTCCAATAAAGATGTTAAAAAAAAAAGAAGAAAAGCAGAGTCAGAATTTTAAAAATGTGAGAGGGGGGGCTTCCCTGGTGGCGCAGTGGTTGAGAGTCCACCTGCCGATGCAGGGGACATGGGTTCGTGCCCCAGACCGGGAGGATCCCACATGCCGCGGAGCAGCTAGGCCCGTGAGTCATGGCCGCTGAGCCTGTATGTCCGAAGCCTGTGCTCCGCAACGGGAGAGGCCACAACAGTGAGAGGCCCGCGTAACGCAAAAAAAAAAAAAAAAAATGTGAGAGGAGGTTGTCTTTAAATGCTTTTTTTTTTTTCATCTTTAATGGAGTATAATTGCTTTACAATGGTGTGTTAGTTTCTGCTTTATAACAAAGTGAACCAGTTATACATATACATATGTTCCCATCTCTCTTCCCTCTGGCGTCTCCCCCCTCCCACCCTCCCAATCCCACCCCTCCAGGCGGTCACAAAGCACCGAGCTGATCTCCCTGTGCCATGCGGCTGCTTCCCACTAGCTATCTACCTTACGTTTGTTAGTGTGTATATGTCCGTGCCTCTCTCTCGCCCTGTCACCGCTCACCCTTCCCCCTCCCCATGTCCTCAAGTCCGTTCTCCAGTAGGTCTCTGTCTTTATTCCTGTCTTACCCCTAGGTTCTTCATGACATTTTTTTTTCTAAAATTCCATATATATGTGTTAGCATACGGTATTCGTCTTTCTCTTTCTGACTTACTTCACTCTGTATGACAGACTCTAGGTCTATCCACCTCATTACAAATAGCTCAATTTCGTTTCTTGTTATGGCTGGGTAATATTCCATTGTATATATGTGCCACATCTTCTTTACCCATTCATCTGTCAGTGGACACCTAGGTTGTTTCCTTGTCCTGGCTATTGTAAATAGTGCTGCAATGAACACTGTGGTACATGTCTCTTTTTGAATTATGGTTTTCTCAGGGTATATGCCCAGTAGTGGGATTGCTGGGTCATATGGTAGTTCTATTTGTAGTTTTTTAAGGAACCTCCATACTGTTCTTCATAGTGGCTGAACCAGTTCACATTCCCACCAGCACTGCAAGAGTGTTCCCTTTTCTCCACACCCTCTCCAGCACTTATTGTTTCTAGATTTTTTGATGATGGCCATTCTGACCAGTGTGAGATGATATCTCATTGTAGTTTTGATTTGCATTTCTCTAATGATTAATGATGTTGAGCATGCTTTCATGTGTTTGTTGGCAGTCTGCATATCTTCTTTGGAGAAATGTCTATTTGGGTTTTCTGCCCGTTTTTGGATTGGGTTGTTTGTTTTTTTGTTATTGAGCTGCATGAGCTACTTATACATTTTGGAGATTCATCCTTTGTCAGTTGCCTCATTTGAAAACACTTTCTCCCATTCTGAGGGTTGTCTTTTGGTCTTGTTTATGGTCTCCTTTGCTGTGCAAAAGCTTTTAAGTTTCATTGGGTCCCATTTGTTTATTTTTGTTTTTATTTCCATTTCTCTAGGAGGTGGGTCAAAGAGGATCTTGCTGTGATTTATGTCATAGAGTGTTCTGTCTATGTTTTCCTCTAAGAGTTTGATAGTTTCTGGCCTTACATTTAGGTCTTTAATCCATTTTGAGCTTATTTTTGTGTATGGTGTTAGGGAGTGATCTAATCTCATACTTTTATATGTACCTGTCCAGTTTTCCCAGCACCACTTATTGAAGAGGCTGTCCTTTCTCCACTGTACATTCCTGCCTCCTTTATCAAAGATAAGGTGAGCATATGTGCGTGGGTTTATCTCTGGGCTTTCTATCCTGTTCCATTGATCTATCTTTCTGTTTTTGTGCCAGTACCATTTTTTACTGTAGCTTTGTAGTATAGTCTGAAGTCAGGGAGCCTGATTCCTCCAGCTCCGTTTTTCGTTCCCAAGATTGCTTTGGCTGTTTGGAGTCTTTTGTGTTTCCATATAAATTGTGGAATTTTTTGTTCTAGTTCTGTGAAAAATGCCAGTGGTAGTCTGATAGGGATTGCACTGAATCTGTAGATTGCTTTGGGTAGTAGAGTCATTTGCACAATGTTGATTCTTCCAATCCAAGAACATGGTATATCTCTCCATCTCTTTGTATCATCTTTAATTTATTTCATCAGTGTCTTATAATTTTCTGCATACAGGTCTTTTGTCTCCTCAGGTAGGTTTATTCCTAGATATTTTATTCTTTTTGTTGCAATGGTAAATGGGAGTGTTTTCTTGATTTCACTTTCGGATTTTTCATCGTTAGTGTATAGGAATGCCAGAGATTTCTGTGCATTAATTTTGTATCCTGCTACTTTACCACATTCTTTGTTTAGCTCCAGTAGTTTTCTGGTAGCATCTTTAGGATTCTCTATGTATAGTATCATGTCATCTGCAGACAGTGACAGCTTTACTTCTTCTTTTCCAATTTCGATTCCTTTTATTTCCTTTCCTTCTCTGATTGCTATGGCTAAAACTTCCAAAACTATGTTGAATAAGAGTGGTGAGAGTGGGCAACCTTGTCTTTTTCCTGATCTTAGTGGAAATGCTTTCAGTTTTTCATCATTGAGGACGATGTTGGCTGTGGGTTTGTCATATATGGCCTTTATTATGTTGAGGAAAGTTCCCTCTATGCCTACTTTCTGCAGGGTTTTTATCATAAATGGGTGTTGAATTTTGTCAAAAGCTTTCTCTGCATCTATTGAGATGATCATATGGTTTTTCTCCTTCAATTTGTTAATATGGTGTATCACGTTGATTGATTTGAGTATATTGAAGAATCCTTGCATTCCTGGAATAAACCCCACTTGATCATGGTGTATGATCCTTTTAATGTGCTGTTGGATTCTGTTTGCTAGTATTTTGTTGAGGATTTTTGCATCTATGTTCATCAGTGATATTGGCCTGTAGTTTTCCTTCTTTGTGACATCCTTGTCTGGTTTTGGTATCAGGGTGATGGTGGCCTCGTAGAATGAGTTTGGGAGTGTTCCTCCCTCTGCTATATTTTGGAATAGTTTGAGAAGGATAGGTGTTAGCTCTTCTCTAAATGTTTGATAGAATTCTCCTGTGAAGCCATCTGGTCCTGAGCTTTTGTTTGTTGGAAGATTTTTAATCACAGTTTCAATTTCAGTGCTTGTGATTGGTCTGTTCATATTTTCTATTTCTTCCTGATTTAGTCTTGGCAGGTTGTGCATTTCTAAGAATTTGTCCATTTCTTCCAGGTTGTCCATTTTATTGGCATAGAGTTGCTTGTAGGAATGTCTCATGATCTTTTGTATTTCTGCAGTGTCAGTTGTTACTTCTCCTTTTTCATTTCTAATTCTATTGATTTGCGTCTTCTCCCTTTTTTTCTTGATGAGTCTGGCTAATGGTTTATAAATTTTGTTTATCTTCTCAAAGAACCAGCTTTTAGTTTTATTGATCTTTGCTATTGTTTCCTTCATTTCTTTTTCATTTATTTCTGATCTGATTTTTATGATTTCTTTCCTTCTGCTAACTTTGGGGTTTTTTTGTTCTTCTTTCTCTAATTGCTTCAGGTGCAAGGTTAGGTTTTTTATTCGAGATGTTTCCTGTTTCTTAAGGCAGGATTGTACTGCTATAAACCTACCTGTTAGAACTGCTTTTGCTGCATCCCATAGATTTTGGTTCATCGTGTCTACATTGTCATTTGTTTCTAGGTATTTTTTTATTTCCTCTTTGATTTATTCAGTGATCACTTGGTTATTAAGTAGTGTATTGTTTAGCCTCCATATGTTTGTATTTTTTACAGATCTTTTCCTGTAATTGATATCTAGTCTCATAGCGTTGTGGTTGGAAAAGATACTTGATACAATTTCAATTTTCTTAAATTTACCAAGGCTTGATTTGTGACGCAAGATATGATCTATCCTGGAGAATGTTCCATGAGCACTTGAGAAAAATGTGTATTCTGTTGTTTTTGGATGGAATGTCCTATAAATATCAATTAAGTCCATCTTGTTTAATGTATCATTAAAGCTTGTGTTTCCTTATTTATTTTCATTTTGGATGATCTGTCCATTGGTTAAAGTGGGGTGTTAAAGTCCCCTACTATGAATGTGTTACTGTCAATTTCCCCTTTTATGGCTGTTAGTATTTGCCTTATGTATTGTGGTGCTCCTATGTTGGGTGCATAAATATTTACAATTGTTATATCTTCTTCTTGGATCGATCCCTTGATCCATTATGTAGTGTCCTTTTTTTTTTTTTTTCAGTACATAGGCCTCTCACTGTTGTGGCCTCTCCCGTTGCGGAGCACAGGCTCCAGATGCGCAGGCTCAGTGGCCATGGCTCACGGGCCCAGCCGCTCTGCGGCATGTGAGATCTTCCCGGACCGGGGCACGAACCTGCGTCCCCTGCATCGGCAGGCGGACTCTCAACCACTGCACCACCAGGGAAGCCCTAGTGTCCTTCTTTGTCTCTTCTAATAGTCTTTATTTTAAAGTCTATTTTGATATGAGAATTGCTACTCCATCTTTCTTTTGGTTTCCATTTGCATGAAATATCTTTTTCCATCCCCTTACTTTCAGTCTGTATGTGTCTCTAGATCTGAAGTGGGTCTCTTGTAGACAGCAAATATATGGGTCCTGTTTTTGTATCCATTCAGCCAATCTGTGTCTTTTGGTGGGAGCATTTAGTCCATTTACATTTAAGGTAATTATCGATATGTATGTTCCTATTCCCATTTTCTTAATTGTTTTGGGTTCGTTATTGTAGGTGTTTTCCTTCTCTTGTGTTTCTTGCCTAGAGAAGTTCCTTTAGCAGTTGTTGTAAAGCTGGTTTGGTGGTGCTGAACTCTCTCAGCTTTTGCTTGTCTGTAAAGGTTTTAATTTCTCCATCAAATCTGAATGAGATCCTTGCTGGGTAGAGTAATCTTGGTTGTAGGTTTTTCTCCTTCATCACTTTCAATATGTCCTGCCAGTCCCTTCTGGCTTGCAGAGTTTCTGCTGAAAGATCAGCTGTTAACCTTATGGGGATTCCCTTGTGTTATTTGTTGTTTTTCCCTTGCTGCTTTTAATATGTTTTCTTTGTATTTAATCTTTGACAGTTTGATTAATATGTGTCTTGGCGTATTTCTCCTTGGATTTATCCTGTATGGGACTCTCTGTGCTTCCTGGACTTGATTAACTATTTCCTTTCCCGTATTAGGGAAGTTTTCAACTATAATCTCTTCAAATATTTTCTCAGTCCCTTTCTTTTTCTCTTTTTCTTCTGGAACCCCTATAATTCGAATGTTGGTGTGTTTAATGTTGTCCGAGAGGTCTCTGAGACTGTCCTCCGTTCCTTTCATTTTTTTCCTTTAGTCTGCTCTGCAATAGTTATTTCCACCATTTTATCTTCCAGGTCACTTATCTGTTCTTCTGCCTCAGTTATTCTGCTATTGATCCCATCTACAGTATTTTTAATTTCATTTATTGTGTTGTTCATCGTTGTTTGTTTTATCTTTAGTTCTTCTAGGTCCTTGTTAAATGTTTCTTGCATTTTGTCTATTCTATTTCCAAGATTTTGGATCATCTTTACTATCATTATTCTGAATTCTTTTTCAGGTAGACTGCCTATTTCCTCTTCTTTTGTTAGGTCTGGTGGGCTTTTATCTTGCTCCTTCATCTGCTATGTGTTTTTCTGTCTTCTCATTTTGCTTATCGTACTGTGTTTGGGGTCTCCTTTTCGCAGGCTGCAGGTTCATAGTTCCCGTTGTTTTTGGTGTCTGTTCCCAGTGGCTAAGGTTGGTTTAGTGGGTTGTGTAGGCTTCCTGGTGGAGGGGACTAGTGCCTTTGTTCTGGTGGATGAGGCTGGATCTTGTCTTTCTGGTGGGCAGGTCCACGTCTGGTGGTGTGTTTTGGAGTGTCTGTGGACTTACTATGATTTTAGGCAGCCTCTCTGCTAATGGGTGGTGTTGTGTTCCTGTCTTGCTAGTTATTTGGCATAGGATGTCCAGCACTGTAGCTTGCTGGTCGTTGAGTGAAGCTGGGTGCTGGTGTTGAGATGGAGGTCTCTGGGAGATTTTCGCCATTTGATATTATGTGGAGCTGGGAGGTCTCTTGTGGACCAGTGCCCTGAAGTTGGCTCTCCCACCTCAGAGGCACAGCACTGACTCCTGGCTGCAGCACCAAGAACCTTTCATCCACATGGCTCAGAATAGAAAGGAGAAAAAGTAGAAAGAAAGAATTAGTAGAAGTAGAAAGAAAGAAAGGAGGGAGGGAGGGAGAAAGGAAGGAGGGAAGGAAGGAAAAAAGGAAAGAGAGAAGATATAGTAAAATAAAATAAAATAAAGTTATTAAAATAAAAAATAATTATTAAGAGAAAACAAATTAAAAAAATAAAAGAAACGGACAGATAGAACCCTAGGACAAATGGTGGAAGCAAAGCTCTACAGACATAATCTCACACAGAAGCATACACATACACACTCACAAAAAGAGGAAAAGGGGAAAAAAACATAAATCTTGCTCTCAAAGTCCACCTCCTCAATTTGGGATGATTCGTGTGTAAAGGAGGGAAGGAAGGAAAGAAAGAAAGAAAGAAGATAAAGTAAAGTAAAATAAAGTTATTGAAATAAAAAATAATTATTAAGAAAAAAAATTAAAACAAAAAAAATAAAACAAAAAACGGATGGATAGAACCCTAGGACAAATGGTGGAAGCAAAGCTATACAGACAAAATCTCACATAGAAGCATATACATACACAGTCACAAAAAGAGGAAAAGGGGAAAAAATCATAAATCTTGCTCTCAAAGTCCACCTCCTTAATTTGGGATGATTGGTTGTCTATTCATGTATTCCACAGATGAAGGGTACATCAAATTGATTGTGGAGCTTTAATCCGCTGCTTCTGAGGCTGCTGGGAGAGATTTCCCTTTCTCTTCTTTGTTCTCACAGCTCCCAGGGGCTCAGCTTTGGATTTGGCCCTGCCTCTGCGTGTAGGTTGCCGGAGGGCGTCTGTTCTTTGCTCAGACTGGACGGGGTTAAAGGAGCCGCTGATTCGGGGGCTCAGGCTCACTCAGGCGTGGGGGAGGGAGGGGAACGGAGTGCGGGGCGAGCCTGCGGAGGCAGAGGCCTGCATGACGTTGCACCAGCCTGAGGCGTGCAGTGCATTCTCCTGGGGGAGTTGTCCCTGGATCCCGGGACCCTGGCAGTGGCGGGCTGCACAGGCTCCCCAGAAGCGGGGTGTGGATAGTGACCTGTGCTCGCACACAGGCTTCTTGGTGGCGGCAGCAGTAGCCTTAGCGTCTCATGCCCGTCTCTGGGGTCCGCGCTTTTAGCCGCAGCTCGCGCCCGTCTCTGGAGCTCCTTTAAGCAGCACTCTTAATCCCCTCTCCTCGTGCACCAGGAAACAGAGGGAAGAAAAAGTCTCTTGCCTCTTCGGCAGGTCCAGACTTTTCCCCGGACTCCCTCCCGGCTAGCCGTGGTGCACTAACCCCCTGCAGGCTGTATTCACGCTGCCAACCCCAGTCCTCTCCCGGCGCTCAGACCGAAGCCCGAGCCTCAGCTCGCAGCCCCGCCTGCCCCGGCGGGTGAGCAGACAAGCCTCTCGGGCTGGTGAGTGCCGGTCGGCCCTGATCCTCTGTGCGGGAAACTCTCCGCTTTGCCCTCCGCATCCCTGTGGCTGCGCGCTCCTCCGCGGCCCCGAAGCTCCCCCTGCTGCCACCCGCAGTCTCCGCCCGCGAAGGGGCTTCCTAGTGTGTGGAAACCTTTCCTCCTTCACAGCTCCCTCCCACTGGTGCAGGTCCCGTCCCTATCCTTTTGTCTCTGTTTATTCTTTTTTCTTTTGCCCTACCCAGGTACATGGGGAGTTTCTTGCCTTTTGGGAGGTCTGAGGTCTTCTGCCAGCATTCAGTAGGTGTTCTGTAGGAGTTGTTCCACGTGTAGATGTATTTCTGATGTATCTATGGGGAGGAAGGCGATCTCCGCGTCTTACTCTTCCGCCATCTTCTCAGAAGCCCTAAATGCTTTTAAATGTATGTGTTGCTTCTGGTTAACTCTGTGTGTGTGTGTGTGTGTGTGGTTTTATTATTGTTAGTTTCTTTATTTGTTTGATTTTTGTTAAGGTGGAACTTTATAACCTATTCATAAGACTTTTCTCTCTTCTAGCAGTCTTTTGGCTGTTTCTCCCCCAAATCTTTCCCATATATCTATTGAGCATGTACTATGTACCAAGCACAAAGAAAGTGATGCAGTTTTTATCTAATTCAGATAGACAGTAAGCCTGTGATTGCTGTACTTATAATCCAGCTGGCAAGATGTAAATAGGTTGAAAAGTATGGTTTCCTTGATTAGGCAGCAATTTTCATTGTGTACAAGCACCTGGTATATTCTTTCAGACTTCACACTGTGTCTTGTTTTCTTCTGTAAAAGGTCTTCTTGTCAAGTTCTAATAGACAAAAAATAAATTTCATCATTATTTCATTGATAATAAGCAATTCATAGCTTAGAATAATTTTCTCACAAAAGCATGCTTTAGCTACAATGGGTGAGGGATTTTCTTTTCCAGTATTATCAATAAAAATTTAGAGTTCACCAAAAATGTGTGAAATAAAATGACAATTAGTACACAGGATTTTAGCTTGCAGACTAGATGTGTTATCCTCTAGTCGTGAATAGAAAGTAGAATTGCTGAGTTGGGGTGTCTTGGTTCTGATGCTTGTAATTCATCTCTCAATATTGACTGTATTGATTTTCTTTTTGGAAAAATAAGGAAACACAGCCCTACATATGGGCAGGGTTATTTTGAAAATAAAATGTTGTTATACCAGTGAAAACATTTCGAAAAGTTAGAAGAACCTAAAAGATTAATCATCATCAGTGGCTCACCTAGTTTAAATAGATTACTATTTAGAAATTAAGAATTAGGTTAGATGCAAGCTCCTAATAAGATGACATCTATTTTTGCTTTTATAATAACAAGTTATAATATGCTTACATGTCTGATTCCTCTACTACATTCAAAGCTCCACTTCTTCATCTGTATCCCGAGTGCAGAGCACTGAGCAGGTATTTAATAAATGTTCATTGGATGAATAAAACTGGGGAGGACATGAGGAAAGAACATCTTTATAACATCATAGTCTGATTATTATAAATTAGAGAACTAGCTTTCAGTCATATTTTGGAGACAGGTAAATCTTTTAAACAGGTACCTCGCTCATTATTTCCTCTTTGCCTCAATCTATGAAATAGGAAGTTTTTTGTTTCTGTAATTTCACCTCTTTTGCTGTTGAGTCATTACAGTAAAACATTAAGAGGATGTGCTCTTGGTAATATCTTTGTCGATATTAAATGAAGTCTTCATTGCCTAAAAGAATGACTGTACTGATTTGATTTTAAATGCTTTCATGCATAGCAAAGAGATGAAGACTGGTTTGCCCAGTTTTATCTAGTCATGAGTGCTCCAGAGGAGTGACCTGCCATGGCTAATACTATTACTTTCCTCATAATAATAGATTCAGAACATTCAAAGACTGCTCTTTAATCATTTACTTTTTAAAAATAAAGTGGGTTGTTTTATTAAAATTAATTAATTAATTTTGGCTGCGTTGGGTCTTTGTTGCTGTGTGCGGGCTTTTCCCTGTTTGCTGTGAGTGGGGGCTACTCTTCTTTGTGGGGTGTGAGCTTCTCATTGCGGTGGCTTCCCTTGTTGCGGAGCACGGGCTCTAGGCACATGGGCTTCAGTAGCTGTGGCACGTGGACTCAGTAGTTGTGGCTCATGGGCTCTAGAGCGCAGGCTCAGTAGTTGTGGCACACGGGCTTAGTTGCTCCGCAGCATGTGGGATCTTCCTGGACCAGGGCTCGAACCCATGTCTCCCGCATTGGCAGGCAGATTCTTAACCACTGCACCACCAGGGAAGCCCTACTTCTTTTAACTACTCACAGTTTGGAAATTAAGCATAGTTGGTATTACATGTTTTTCTATTTTCTGTGGCTCAGTGTTGAATTCTAATGACATGTCTTTGCAAAAGTTTACATGCATGTGTGGACTCTGATATCACTTGTTAGAAAAGGGAAATTTGACTGTAAATTTTACCTTTTCAGCACAAGTCATACATGTTCCTGGAATACATCTTTTTTTTTTAACATCTTTATTGGAGTATAATTGCTTTACAATGGTGTGTTAGTTTCTGCTGTATAACAAAGTGAATCAGCTATACGTATACATATATCCCATATCCCCTCCCTCTTGCGTCTCCTTCCCACCCTCTCTATCCCACCCCTCTAGGTGGACACAAAGCACCGAGCTGATCTCCCTGTGCTATGCGGCTGCTTCCCACTAGCTATCGGTTTTACATTTGGTAGTGTATATATATCCATGTCACTCTCTCACTTTGTCCCAGCTTACCCTTCCCCCTCCCTGTTTCCTCAAATACATCCTCTACATCTGCGTCTTTATTCCTGTCCTGCCCCTAGGTTCTTCAGAACTGTTTTTTTTTTTTCTTTTAAGATTCCATGTATATGTGTTAGCATACAGTATTTGTTTTCCTCTTTCTGACTTCACTCTGTATGACAGACTCTAGGTCCATCCACCTCACTACAAATAACTCAATTTCATTTCTTTTTATGGCTGAGTAATATTCCATTGTATATACGTGCCACATCTTCTTTACCCATTCATCTGTCTATGGACACTTAGGTTTGGAATGCATCTTTTTTGGCTTAGTAATATGATCTGCTCTTTGTATAGTCCTTTACAGTTTTGAAAGTGCTTTCATACATAACTCCTTTGCAAATACCCCAGGAGAGAGGGAGGATAAGTGTTATAGGCATCTTGTTACAACTGTTCTGTAGGTTACTTTGACCTAACTTACCTATAAAATATTTAATTGTCAAATAAAATTAGACTTGACCTAATTATGTTGACGTTTCCACACCTCTTACTATTCCCATAAATCTGTGAACCAAGAAAACGCTTGCTGTATCTATGCTAAATTATATCATTGGGTTTTGAGACCTTGTGCCTCAGGAGATTAGGCTCAGATGAGATGATTGCAATCTTCTTTGCTCACAGATAGGAAGCTATCTTCATTTATCACAGAGTAATTGAAGAATAACTGAAAGAGTTTGAGATATTTTTTGTTTTTTGTCAAGTCAAAATAGAAATGTCTCTCTTCTGGTGAGGAAAATGTGTAACAGAGAAGGCTGAAGAGAAAGATGTTTATAGCTTGGGTAAATATAATACTTGTTTATTGTAAGTGTTTTATATATTTATTTTATAGCACAGTCTCTATCCTGAGAGGTCAGGGGAAAGAATGATTCAAATATATATTTGTAATCTATGACCTCTTTCTTTGGTGATTATAGTTTGTTGAATTCTGTTTGAGATGGGGCTTAGGCCTAAAAAGGGGGGGTAAAATGGAAAGAAGATTCTAGAAAAGAATCAGGTGCCTTTGGGTAGCAATGCATATTTAGATAGTATATTTAAACTTATTTAAGAAAAAAGGAAAATGGCCATAATTTTTATTTTCTTAACAAAGGAACAATGAAGAAAAATGAACTTCAGTATGCAAAACTTTTATTTCTTTATAGCTAATATTTGGGGAGAACTTTTTGGTGCTTTATGATATCTTGTACACCCAGTCTTAAAAATGAAACTGTGAAATTGTAGACCCAGGTATCTTATATATCCTTAGGTCTTTTATAAAATAAAGTTTATTTTTCTAGTTCTATAAACACTGATAGTTTAAGTTTTTTTTTTTTATATAGGTCATTCAGATACCACACAGTTGATATCAAATCCTTATCAGACAGTGAAAGTCTATAAAAGGTATAGGTGTCAAAGCAGATAGTTGCTTAAGGAACTTCTAGACCAGTTAGTAAGGCACAAAAGATTTACTTAGCTAGTGTCTTTCTGAAAAGCTTCAAAGAAATAAGAAAGTACCTTATTAGAGTATAGTCAGGTTGGAATAATTCTCTTCAGTTGCCAATCAGTTTTTTATTTTCTTTCACGTAAACCATAATATTAATTCTGCAGGAAGGAAGAGATATTATTCATCTTGTGTAATTTTTTAATTAGTAAAGCTCCACATTTCTTATTGCATATCAGATTTATTAAGTTGTTCACATCTATCCCGAATCTGTTTATTTATAATTGCTTAAACCAATCACATTTATACTGTCTTCAACAGAAGTGAAGATGTGATTAATGTCGTACTCCAACCTAAATTTAATGAAAGGCTATATTGTATGATTTCCTAAGAAAACACAAACTTTTTTTTTTTTTGCAGTACGCGAGCCTCTCACTGCCGCAGCCTTTCCCGTTGCGGAGCATAGGCTCCGGACGCGCAGGCCCAGGGGCCACGGCTCACGGGCCCAGCCACTCCGCGGCATGTGGGATCCCCCCGGACCGGGGCACGAACCCGTGTCCCCCGCATCGGCAGGCGGACTCTCAACCACTGTGCCACCAGGGAAGCCCACAAACATTTTAAAGTATATGTTTTGCCCTCCTAATCCTGAAAAATCTACTGCAGGCACATCATGTCCCTTTTCAGCTTCCAACAACAACAGATACCTTCAAAACACCAAAAGAGTTGCTGAATAACAATTTTGTAGAAAATTTTTATTGTTTTTAATATATCAATCATTCTGGCCCATTATTATTTTAAACTGTGAGCTCAATTTAGCAAAAGTCACATACAAATTCAACAAAGTGTATATTACACATTAGTAAATAACATATTTGAGAGTGATTATTTGGTTGTACTTGACGGAAAACCAATTAAAACTGTTAAGCAAAACAAAATATGTATTGGTTATCGTAATTGAAAGTTCTGTAGTGATGCTTCAGACATGGCTGAATCCAGGCACTCACTCTCATAGCTTTGTTTTCCACTGAGTTGGATTCATTTTAGGGCAGGAATCCTGAAGACAAAATAGCCACTAGACTTTCAATCCCCCAGTCAGTCAACTCAAGTGAATAGGGATTGTTTCTTTCTAAATAGTTTTCAAAAAAGGGTTGATTTGATTTTCTTTGTTTTAACTTAGTCCAACTTTCCATTCCTGAAATGAATAATTATGACTAGGGTTATGGTGCGTTTATTGGCCAGTCCTGGACCTAGAATCACCCTCAGGCAAACATAACTACCAGGACGGAGAAAAGAAGTACAGGTCTGCAAGGGAAACCCAGGGTGCTATCATGAGAATGTATTTTGTTTTGTCGTTGTTTTTGTTTTGGTGAGAGGTGGTGGTGACAGCAAAGCACAGTGTATGTATATATTAAATTAAATTAAGAGTGAAATGTGCACCATAATATATAAGTTCCATTGAGCAAAAGAGCAGCAGTTTAAATTGGTATACTAATATTTTGTGATAGAGCAACATAAAGAATAACTGCAAAACCGCGATACTGAAAATGTTTGATTGCTGAAGAAAGGCCTTGGAACATAACAAATCATACAGAAAACCTGTGATCATAGCATTTCTGAGACTTTCTCATCTGTAAAATAATAATTATTTGGTTAACAGTAGATACTTTTATACACTTTTTTTGTGCTGAATTATATTGCTATAGGAGGTATTATAGATTTTATCAAATAATGTTTGTATAATTTAATTATATCCAATTATGGATGATATTGCACTCAATTTAGAATAGAGACAAGGATTAGTAAAACTCTTCTCCCCACCTTTCCTTGACTGTGGGAAATTGGAACACTATTACAGCTCATTGAAATTTGCCTTTAAATACATTACTCATTTCATGGATATTAACATGAATAAAATTAAACTCCACAGGACTGGAAAAATTAAACTAATGACTTTTTATGTAGTCCAAGTTAATGAGTGCTTTCTGGTCTAATTTTTCATTGAGGAATCAACCACAGTTTCTTGATTCCCTGCATTTGAATAGCCTCTATTATGGGGCTATTTACAAAAATGCTTAATAAGAGCCTGTAGTGAATAGGTGCTCTATTTCCATACACACTGAAATATAGTTACACATTTTTACAGTTTTTGGTAGCAATATAAGGACTTTTAAAAATTAAGTGTGGCTTTTAGTGTAGGTGTTTTATAAATTTTTCTTTAATTACCTGAATATGGTTTTTTTTTCAAATTTATTTAATTGATTTATTTTTGGCTGCCTTGGGTCTTCGTTTCTGCGCACGGGCTTTGTCTAGTTGCAGCGAGCAGGGGCTTCTCTTCGTTGCGGTGCGAGGGCTTTTCACTGCGGTGGCTTCTCTTGTTGCGGAGCACAGGCTCTAGGCGCACGGGCTCAGTAGCTGTGGCTCGTGGGCTCTAGCGCGCAGACTCAGTAGTTGTGGCGCACAGGCTTAGTTGCTCCGTGGCATGTGGGATCTTCCCGGACCAGGGATCGAGCCCATGTCCCCTGCATTGGCAGGCAGATTCTCAACCACTGCGCCACCAGGGAAGCCCCCTGAATATGTTTTTAATGTATTAAAATACTATACTAGGGCTTCCCTGGTGGCGCAGTGGTTGAGAGTCCACCTGCCGACGCAGGGGACACGGGTTCGTGCCCCGGTCCAGGAAGATCCCACATGCCGCGGAGCGGCTGGGCCCGTGAGCAATGGCCGCTGAGCCTGCGCGTCTGGAGCCTGTGCTCCGCAATGGGAGAGGCCACAGCAGTGAGAAGGCCCGCGTACCCACCCCCCCCAAAAATAAAATAAAATACTATAATAAAGAATAGTGATTCATAATTTTCATCTTCTGAGATGAAGGAAGGAAGGAAAGAAGAGTGGAAAGAAAGAAGGCAGGAAGGAGTGGAGACGTAATGAAAGAAGGAGAGAAGGTACCTAAAAAATGGGGAATACTTGGGAAAAATTCTGTTCCTAAATAACTTGGTGCTGAAATTTGTACTTTCAGGGTTTCAGAAGTAGTCTTAGTGGTAGGAGATAAACAAAATATGATGACTAATTCAAAAAATTAAACCTAATTAAATCTAAAATATATTAGACAAATAAAATGTTAACAATTAACTAAATAAAATTTTTGACACTTTTGATAATGACTTAGTTGCTTTAAAACCTGGTCAATTCATAGCTAAGGTCTTAATTTAAGGATTAGAAACTTACATGATTTTGTGTTTAAAATATGTAACTGACATTAAGGGAAACTCTAAAATAAAAACCAGTCTTTCCTAATTCAGTGGAGGAGTTGAGGAAATGAATATAGTTATCTGAGAGAAGAGCAATGAAGGCAGACAGAAGGAATAAAATGTTCAAAGGTCCTGAGACTTAATATTTGAATCAAAGTCTCAAAAAACCTCATTAAAACATAAAAATAAAAAGCACACCAAAAGGAAAATAAAAATTATAAATTAATTATTTGATAAATTAAACACATAAAAGTTATACTTCACTTGCAGTTAAAGAAGTACACATTTCAGAAAAAGAGACAATTTTTTGACAATCAAATTGTCAAAATATGAGAAAAAAGATCATTGCTGGAAAGGGTGATTTGAAATTAACATTATCATCTGCCATTGGTGGGAAGTCTATTTTGGTATATCTTTCTAGAAAGCGTCTTGGTGGTATGTAAGAAAATACTTCAAAGATCAAGTACTGGGCTTCCCTGGTGGCGCAGTGGTTGAGGGTCCGCCTGCCGATGCAGCGGACACGGGTTCGTGCCCCGGTCCGGGAAGATCCCACATGCCGCGGAGCAGCTGGGCCCGTGAGCCATGGTCGCTAAGCCTGCGCGTCTGGAGCCTGTGCTCCGCAACGGGAGAGGCCACAACAGTGAGAGGCCTGCGTACCGCAAAAAAAAAAGATCAAGTACTTTTTCACCTAGTAATTTAACTTCTAGGAAGCCATAATAAAGGAATAACTTGAGATGAGCACAGATATTTATGTATGAAGATATGTATTGCAGTTCTATTTATAGTATGAAAGTGTGGAACTTTTGAACAATTTATCATAAGTAAAAATAATTGTCTTGAATTACTAGGTCCTTTTTTTTTAATGTGCTGGGCACTGTCTGTGGATTATCTCATTTATTTCTTTCTACATTTATGTAATGTATAGTTAGTGTTTATTTGTTAATTTCCCTACCACTGTGTTTATAATAGACCAGCTTTTCCTTGGTGGAACTCATCTTTCATCATGTGTAGTAGCCATATGGCTAAGGAGAACTGACCTTATTGGTATCTCGAATGGCCTAAGCCCATCAGTGATTCTATACCCCCAGTGATTGATTAGGGATGTGTGTGTGTGTGTGTGTGTGTGTGTGTGTGTGTGTGTGTGTGTGTGTGTGTGTGTGTGTGTGTGTGACCTTATTGTGTGTGTGTGTGTGTGTGTGTGTGTGTGTGTGTGTGTGTGTGTGACCTTATTGACTCAATAAGAGTAAATCCCAGAACTTTTGATTACTGATTGAAGGAGAAATGCTCTTTCTCCTTTAGCTCTCGCTCTTGTTTTTGCTCTGGCTTTCTTGCTCTTTCTTTTCCTTTTCCCCCCCCTCTTTCCTCCAAACATTGCTGAGATTTCCATTCTTTTCCCTAGTCAGATTTATTTTCCTCCTCAAATTCCCATTGCATTAAAAAGTTACTATACTCTGGTATGAATTTCACTCTGCCATACATCATTCATTAACTCAAGTAAATTTTTAGTCTGGGGCCAGTTGTCACTACTTCGAATCCATCTTAGTGCCTATGCTGTGTTTTACATAAAAGGCTCTAAATATTTGAGAGGTCAGAGTTTGTGAAGAGTTAATGTTAAAAAGAACAAAGACTTCACCTTAACCTATTTATACTGAAAAATATAATAACCAAAAGTTTCACAGAAAGTTGCTTGGGTTTTCCACTGATTGCAGCAGAAAGAGTGAATGACTTGATAATTGTTCTCCTGCTTCTTCTAATTAGGAAAATTTCCTGCTGGTGACAGCTTCAAAGCACTGCTAAAAGTTTCATGTCAAATGTAGAGGAATGAACTAGATTTAATTTGTTTTCAAATTGGTGAATTTAAAATTGATATTAATTCTGAAATAGTTTGTCATGTCTCATCCTCTATCACTTTTCTCTTCACCATTCTGAGAGTGGAGAACTTAAAATGCACATGGAACAAAAAAGGAATGATGTCAATTCTTGGTTCAGACTGACATCTCTGAGAATAGGAAAGGCCTGGATCAGGGTTGTCTTGTCTTGCTCTCTTCTTACCTAAATTAAATCCCAAGCACCATTCCCCCTTTACATCTTACAAATATGAATGCCTTGAGTCTATTTCTATTTTGCATTGCCGTTTAACAAATATATACAAATTTCTAAGAAACATTTACTTGTCTTACCTTCTCCCTTTCATGGTCTCTTCAGAGCCACATTTACCACATGGTCGACCTAAAATACATTTTCTTGCACCACTTCCCTGTTTTATCATACTCATGTCATCTTTAGGATAAAATCCGAATTTTAGCATGGCATTCAGGAGGCTTCTTGATATGGTCTTACCTTACTGCAAAAATTTCTTATAAAATAGTTTCATAAGCATTCTATTTTCAAATCATATATACCTGACCACTTGCCTGTCCTTAAAGGTGGCATGTTCTTTCTTATTACTATACCTTTGCTTATGATGTTCCCTCTGCCAACCAATTTCTTCATTGGACAACTTCTAAACTGATGGTTCACAGGTTCCATCTTCTTAAGGAAGAAGACAAGTAAAAATACCTTTAAACCTGGCTTGTTGGTTTAGGTCGGTTTTGTTGTGTGTGGAATATTTAAAGATACAAGTGTTGCATTAACAAATAGAGGTGTCTAGTCATATTGCAATGTTCATAATGGTTTTCTTAAACTAATACTGTTGGAAAAAATGAAGGTTTTGGTAAAGAAATGGTTGGCTTCATTTAATTTCATGTACCTCTTCAAATTTCATAATATGTAATAAATGGTGGCAAAACAGTATAAAATTGAGTGTGTTATGTTCATACTAAAATTTTAAGAATCATTCACATTGGAAATCAAGATTTTATATTTTAAAATAAAAATATGTTCAAAAGAGCAGCTCATAAGCTTATCTAACTTTTTGCAGGAATATTTAAAGTGCTCTTTAAATGACCAAGTCTAATCATATCAGACGGTGGAATAATACATCCACTTCAGAGTATATGTCAATTTCCTGCAAGAAGAAAGATAGAAGTAGGCACAAGTTCATTCTTGTTTTTTGATGTGGGTATTTTTGTGCTCTTCTTTATGCTGTCACATTGCATAAAATATTCTAGGTTGAAAAGTGTTTTCCACAGTAAGAATGGATTTCAGTCAATCTGAGATAGAAATAAATGCTGTGGGCATAAGTTGAGTCAACCATTTTAAGGAAAATATTTACTTTGCTATACTGTTTGGAATGGGATTTTTTTTAAACAGTTTTTTTTTTAAACAAAGTTACTTATGTTATCTTGGGTGATTTCTTTCTTATTTCATTCCATTAGACCAACATTTGCACAAAATAAATAAGGAAATAACCATTACACTAAAAAACTAATTTTGTCTCCTTTTTCTCCCCCTTCCCCAAGCAGACAAAAGAGAAAAAATGATCTGGTTAATCACTTTGGAAATCATGGCACAGTTTCATGGCTACCTTTTAGCTGTGCCGTGTTTGAAATTTCCTGTCCAGGATGAGCAGATCTATTTCTAAAGCTGGAAGTAGGTGATAATGCAGCCTTTACATTTTGAGGAAAGATAAGATGAGTTGTATCATTTATATATACCCTAGGAGTCAATGCTAAGAGAATACCATGCCTATGATTTAATAAATAACAGCATCATTGGGTAGATAAATATTTTTCTCACTAACATTATAAAATATCTATAAATGGCCTTAAAATATACCCTGCTCATATTTTAATTCAGATTTTACAATCGTTGCTTTCTCTGCTAGATGCTGTTGATGATCTGCCTATAATCCCACTCCCTTAGCATCTCCCAAATAAGCTTTTTTTACTTGAATTATGTGCCTCTGGGGCCTCCTAAACTAAGATTCCTTCTTTCTTTATCTCTAAAGTTATGATAGAAAATGAAAAAGAATATGGTGAACAAATAGATAAACAGGCTTCTAAAGAAAATTGTAGCTAAGTTAGAAAAAGATAATTTCAGAGTATTCAGATGGGTCAGATACAAAGAGTCAGAAATAAAGATCTGTCTTTAGTCTATAATTTGAAAAAGTCAAGAATACAGGTCTGGGGCTTCCCTGGTGGCACAGTTGGTGAGAGTCCACCTGCTGATGCAGGGGACATGGGTTCATGCCCCGGTCCGGGAGGATCCCACATGCCGCGGAGCGGCTGGGCCCTTGAGCCATGGCCGCTGAGCCTGCGCGTCCGGAGCCTGTGCTCCGGAACGGGAGAGACCACAACAGTGAGAGGCCCGCATAAAAAAAAAAAAGTACAGGTCTGGCTTTACCAATGGTCTGTATCAGAGTTATGGAGGGAGACACAACAAAAGAGTTTGATATGTTTTTGTACTTGTGTTCCTCCTCCCCCTCAAAAAAAAAAAAAGGATATTTTTGCTGTTTTGGCAAGAAGAAATACTATACTATGAATTTTTTTTGCTGCTTTTGAATTTATGTTCAGAGGTCCATTTGAAATGATGGAATTAAGGGAAGGCATAATTTGTGCTGTTGCATCTGGAAGGACTTCTTCCTTTTGTGTGTTGGAATAAAAATGTAAGAATCGTACCTAGCCGTTGTGTCTGTTCTAGTTATAGCATGAGAATAAATAGAAGGATGAGCTACCTAAATGTTTCTCCATAGCAGTTGAAGTGCAATGAAAGTTAAAATAGATCAGTGCTTTCTAAAATTCTGTTTCACCTTCTTAATCCAGGACAGAGTATGCACTTGGTTAGTCTAATTAGCTAATAAGTGAAGGAGACAGCTGGGCCTAGTTGTCATACAGCCTGAGGGAGAAAGGGGGTATATGGTCAACCAACCATCACTGTTCTTTAATAGCAACATATCCATGAGTTAAAACATTTAACTCATTATCTAGCAATCCTACTATTTGCCCTTATCTAACAATCTGTTACTCTACCTTTTCAAAAAAATAACATGCTTTACCATTGTTTTCCTGTTACTGGGTAACTTTCTTGAACTTTCACAAGAAATGTAATTGGAATTTTAGAATATGCACTGTAATAACTAAATTAAAATACACATAAATATAATTATTGATTAATTCTACTGAGTCCAATTTTAATTTTATTTTTAGTTATGTGTAATTTCATCTGATATACACAAGAGAGAAAGTAATTGAAGCAAATTCAGATGGGAACTGGATGATTGAAAGTCAAGTGTCTGCATATTCCTTCAACTATATTTGAACATACCTACCCAGGTAAGAATAAGTGATTGCTTATTTATACACTGAATAACATTTGGAAAAAAGATTTGAAGCTATAAAAAAGTTTTTACTTTGTACTGATTATTTAAAAAGATAGTTTTATTTTATGAAATGGTAAAATACATAAAAGCAAAATAAAATTGAAATCGTGAATGAGTCTGTTTTCTAAAAACAACTTCTGTTACCTGTTTGTTCTATAGCATTTGATTTTTGTTTTGTTGTTTTTTTCCTTTAAACAGCATTAGGCTAATATACATATTCTTTGTTGAATTTATTATTTTTATAACAAATCTATTTTGTTCTATTTGGGAATATGAATTAATGCTTCATATTTTTCATTGTTATCTGTTAATATAAACATAAATGATTAAAAAAAATTTTAGATTGGGTTTATTACTCAGAATATCCTTATGGATAAATTAATATATATATATTTATATATACATACATATATATATAGTGCTCATTTTGCATGCTAAATGTTACTAAAATTAGCATCACTGGCTCAATGGCTATAATATTTTAAAGGCTTTTTATTCTTATTGCTGAATTTACCTCCAGAAGGTGATAATGAGTTATAGACCCATTGACTTATATTTTTTCATTCAAAAATTTTCCCTAACAAAACCGAGTTTCCCTAACAAACCTAGTCACTTCGGCAGGTGAACATTTAAATGGACAGCCAATTGGAGTAAAGATACAGAGCTGAGAAAGCCAGGGCATATTCGGGAAATTGGAAGCATGTGGTAGATATAGCAGAGTAGTGGCAAGTAGGTTCTTGTGATTTGGATTCCTGTACTATGGCGTTTATATTTCATCATTATATGATGAGGAACAGTTGCAGGGGAATAAGATGATCCATGTTTTATCCTAAGCAGCTTAATCTGGAAGTGATTTGTGTGTTAGACTAATGAAGAGAGAGCAAACCCAAAGGGAGGGAGAATAATTTGTAGGCTTTTCTGTTTTATTTTTATCAATAGCTGTTTAAACACTTGCTATGTGCCAGGCACTATGGTAGGAACTGTAGAAAAAAAGATGAAGAAGACATAATCCTCATTCTTGAGGCTCTTATAGTATAGTGGGTGAGACATGTGTGGCAAACAAAGGAATATAATACACCATGACAGTGTAACAATTTAATCATATTCAAGGTAAGATTAATTGGTAACTAGTTATATTGAGATGCAGGTACTGGGTTATCAACTGAGGTGATTTTCCCAAAGACATCGAGTCTGATCAAGGTTACACTAGAAGCAATGTTTCTAAACTTTGCAAGAATTCAAACAGGAATCAATGAAGCTTTAGGGTGAAAGTAGTGTAAATGAAAAACAAAGCAGTGGTAGAAGTGGTGGGAGGTTAAGGAGAGGGTCTTTTATCTTAGGCAAGAGTGGCATGTTGGTGGCATTATAGATATGGGGGAAAAAAAAGGAAAAGTAGGATTTTTGTCATGGTAAAATAGTAGGTTTAGTTTTGCTTTGCTCTCTCACTGCTTTTTGCTCATACCTTTGCTGGAGCCCTCATAGCATTTTAAAATTTCATTGCAATTCCTTATGTAATTGAGAATCCATTTATTTACTATGAAAAGTGGTATGAGTTTCCTTAAAAGTACAAATATGATAAGAGTAAACATAAGTTACATCAAACAAAACATATGAAATGAAGACTTGATTTTATTCATAGCCACTGTATATATAATTTAGCTTTAGCCTTTCCAGCAATCACAAAAGTGGATATATGTTCTTGCCCTAAGAGCTTAAATAAATTTATTATAGACGTCTTAGTGTAATGGACAGGAAAATTGTCCTTACCACTTAGAGGTGCCTTAAATTTTGCATTGTTGGAAGGAAAGGGAACTTTGTTAACACATAGTTATAAGTAGGTAAGTTTGTGGAAGTTAAGAATTCAACTTCTCCAGAAAGTCTTTCCTGATTTTTGGAACCGGGACAAGATCTTTCTCCCTTATATCATGTACCTGTATAATACCATTTACATTCCTTGGTCATATCATGCATCGTGGTTTTGCCTATCATTTCCTGAGACTATGATTCTTGAGGATTGGGTTGTCATTTATCATTACAGATATAAATTGAAATCTAAATAAAACTCACCACAATGTTGGTTTCATAGATACTCCACAAATATTTCTTAAATGCAAAATTTAATCCATTTCCATGGCTTGTCTCTTAATCATTGCTGTCCTAGTCTAGACGTTTTTGTGAGCTCCATATTAGTTTTCTATTGCTGTATGATAAATCACTTCAAAACTTAGCCACTTAAAACAGTACTTATATATTATCTCACAGTTTTCTGTGGGCTACAAATCTGGGTGCAGCTTAGCTGATGCCTCTGGCTGTAGGTCCCTTGTGATGTTGCAGTCAAGCTGTCCACTGCAGCTGCAGTCCTTTCAGAGCTCAACTAGGGCTGAAGGGTCCACTTCCAGACTCAGCCATGGAGGGCCTCTCTATATAGGGCTGCCTCACCCATTATGGAAACCACATTCCTTTAAAATCAAATCTAGGAAGTGTCATCCCATTTGTGGTGAGTTGAACGATGGCCTCCAAATAGATATGTTCAAGTCCTAACCTGTGTTTCTTGTGAACGTGACATTATTTGGAAAAAGAGTAAAGACGGTAGATGTAATTAAATTAAGGCTCTTGAGTGCGAACATCCTGGATTAACTAGAGGAGCCTTAAATCCAGTAACATGTGTCCTTATGAGGCATACACAAAGGAGAAGTTCCTGTGAGGACAGGGGCAAGGACTGGTGTGATGCGACCACAAGTCAAGGATCACCTGGCGCCACCAGGCCCTGAAAAGGCAGGAATAAAATCTCCCTTAGAGCCTTCAGAGGAAGTGTAGTGTTTCTGACACCTTGATTTCAAACTTCCGGCCTCCAAAACTATGAGAGAATAAACTTCTGTTGTTTTAAGTCACCCAGTTTGTGGTAGTTTGTTATGGAAGCCACAGGAAACTAATATACCACCCCTTCTGCAGTCTTCTATATTTTAGAATGAGTCCTAGGTCCAGCCAACATCTAAGAGGAGCGGGTCACAAAAGGGTATGGATATCACGAGGCAGAGATCCTTGGAAGCCATCTGAGAGTCTATCTATTCTATCAGATTTCTGAATGCCTCCATTTGCTTGATTTTTGTTTGACACATCTGTGTAGATGGACCAAACTCTACAGGCCAGACATTAGACTCATTATCTCACATTCTTAAAAATCATGATCTTTCTCTGTATTTCCCACCTCTCTGATTAGAATTACTGCTCATTTTGGAAAGTCAAATTGGAAAACTTAGAGTTAATTTGAATTTCTACTTTTTTCTTAATATTCATAGCCCTTAATTGATTAACCAGTCTTTTTCATTCTGTTTCTTAAATTTTTATCATCTCTCCCTTTCTTTTCAATCTCTCTCCTACTGTTTGTGGGCTTCTATTATGTCTTTCTAGAATTAGCAGTATAGCCCCTAAATCGTCTATCTGTTTCTGAACTTTTTATCCTTCAAACCTTACCCTGCAAAGTGGCTTTTGAAAACTCAAATGGAGTTATGTAATTCCCATTATTATTAACATTCTCAAGAAAAAGTTCTAATTTGTGATCTAGCTCTTGACTTCCTAAAATCCAAACTGTATGTTTAATCATTCCTTAACATAGATCTATAAAATTGTATAAAACTTTCCAGATATATTATGTTCTTTATTTTTGCTTGCCTTTGTCTGGGATTCTCTTTTTCCAGGAGTCAGATAGGTGTTTGTTTTTATATCCAAAGCACCCAGCAGAATGTCTAATATAACACAGAATAGGTTTTCTTCTGTCGTAAACTAAAGTTAAAGATGAAAGAGATGAAGGATGAAGAGAGGAGAAGAGGCCTGAAACATCAGTATAAGGGCTAAACGTACAGACTCATCTAAGATGGAAACAAATGAAAGAGAAAGGAAAACTATGGGCTAGTGATGGAGAAAGACTAGACAGTTTAAGTGTAGGATAAAGGCAAAGGTATGTTCAGAAATAGAAGAAGTAGAAGCTCAAGAAAGTATGACAAAAAGAGAAAGTTCTAAATAAAGTTTAGATTTGAATGAGGCTATGATGTGTTTTTAAGCTTTTAGGAGTGTTAAAAGGTACATCTCTTCACAGACATTACAATATATTAGGCGGGAAGTGTATGGAATGATGCAGTTAGTTCAAGATAATGAGAAGTAGAATAAATAGATAACAAAAATGTGATGCAGTGTTAAGAAAGTAGCAGAAAGGAAATAGGAGTATCATTTCTTTTGCCCCCTTTGGTTGTAATAAGTAAGACTAATGGCACTCTTGTCTGAAGAGAGCCTCTAGGGAAATCCCTCAGTGGAGAGCAAATTCAAATCCTTTTCAGGAAATGTATTCTGCTTGATCAGCATTTAAATACCAAAGGAAATAATCTTTAAGCCATTCGAAGAGATTGAAGAAAGACATTTTGCTTTCCCTGACCTTTGGTTGTACATTAAAAATTTACATTCAGTACATCTGTATATGTAAACCAAGCTTCTAATAAATAATGATATTCAAATTAATCTTTATCTGTATAATGTTAACATTAATTTTCATTTAACGAGGAGATTTAAAGGGAAAAATGTTTTGAATATTTATGCAATATGTAATTGTAATGAATGGTTTATTCATAAATTAATTGCTATTTGAATGAAATAGTGAAAACTGGGAAAGTAGTTTTTTATCAAGTATGTTAGTCTCTATGTTGCAAAGTGGTAATCTATTGACCTTTTAGTGTAAACTAATTATTCATGCTATGAGGGTATTATATATTATATCAAAACTTTCAGTTATTTAGAGGTAACATTCTGGGGTTTTTTTTGACCTCCGAAGGTTTCCTAAGAGGTAACATTCTTTATAAAATGATTTACTTTGCTTTTAGAGCATGATTTACATTGAGAAAATTTAGTTTAGTGAAAAATAAAAAAATCTTTCAAAAAGATATTTTTTACACATGAAGACAGAAATAAATGAGGGAAAAGAATAGGATTTACATAATTATGTGCACTGAATGAAGAGAGAAGGAAATTGGTAAATCGTGAGTTTTGCATTGCATAGTTCATCAGCTCAGTGGCCTGACAATCTAAACTGGAAACTTTTTGATCAAGTGACTATCTGTGATGGTCAAAACCTGTTTATACAAGCAATCTGTTATGTAGTAATCACATCTACATTTGAAGAGTCTCTATCAATTTCAGTTCTTAGTTTGCAAGTAACAGAAACTAGTTCTGAGTACTTTAAGCAAAAAAAAGCATTTTATTGAAAGGATATGAGGTAGCTCATAGAATCAGAGGGTAATCAGAAAAAAAGTTCTCAGGAAAGACAGCAAGCAGCCAGAGCGTTTCCGGGGATCCGGAAAGCAGCAAGTGGAGAGAGACTGTGAAGAGTACCGCCATGGAGCTAAATCTGGACCGATACTGTGGTTTAATGCTGTTTCTCACACATTCACAAAGCCAGTGTGCATGGCTGGGTCTCAATCATTTGCCCTCAGCCAGGAACCATGGCACTTGATTAACAATTCTCCCGAGACTGCCAGCATGTGGAGAAGGTAGGTTCCCCAAAAGAATTTCAACGTTTTGGGACCAGGTTGGGAAGTCTCTGTAGGGTAAGTAAAAACAGTAGATGTTTCTAAAACCTTTCTTCGGAACAGTCATTCGAAAGCCATCAAACTCTAGTGGTAAAAAGCTCAAATAATAAAGATTTTACCAGTAAAATTAACATAGATTAAATAATAATGTTGCTCAGGTTTCAAACATTTATTTGTTCCTTTTTTTATACATATGTTTATTGTCTGTCATGTGCCAAGTGCTGTCCTAAGCAGTGAAAATAAAACTATAAACAATAGAATTAGTCGTGGCTTTGCACAGAGCTTGTAGTCTAGTGAGAATTGAAGTATGTGCAACACTTAATATATTGCAGGAAGTCTAGAATGGGAGCTGTATTAGTTTCCTAGGGCTACACACAAACTGGGTGACCTTAAACAACAAAAATTCTAGAGGCTAGAAGTCTGAAACCTAAGTGTCAGCAGGGTCACGTGTCCTCCAAAGACTCTAGGGGAGGATCCTGCTTCGTTTCTTTCAGCTTCTGGTGGCTGATGGTCTTTCTTGGCGGGTGGCAGCCTAACTCCAATCTCTGGCTCCATCTTCACGTGGCCTTCTTCCCTGTGTGTCTCTGGGTGTGTCCTCTCTTCTAAAAATACCAGTCATTGGATTTAGGGCCTATCCTAAATCTGGAATGATTTTACCTCAAGATCCGGAACTAATTACATCTATAAAGACCCTATTTCCAAATAAGGTCACACGCTGAGGTTCTGAGGGAACATGAATTTTGGGGAGATGGTGTTTAACCCACTCTAGGGAGGGTACATGATACCATTGGTATTCCTAGCAGGGTCCCTGGGCCTGTACGTGGGGTATGTTAGAGAAGCTTACCTGAAGGAAATGTCTAACTGAGGGTGGATGTTCAGCAGAAGGAAAGGGATGTATAATGGACCCTCCCAGCATTTGTGAGGAAGCATAATTCATTGGAAGAACTGAAAGTGTCAATAGTTCAGTTCAACTGGAGCAAAGAGTAAATGGGGCTGGCAAGAGGTGGAGAGGAGAAAGGATGGTGAAGAGTTTCAATGGGACAGATGATTAAGGGAACGCGTAAGGAGTTTGACATTATCCTGAATGTAGTGGGGTGCCACTGAGGGAATAACCATTATGAAATGCAAAGAGAAAGAAAGTGAAAAGAGTGAAACTGGGACACACAGCTGTATCTACAGTAGATCTCAACACTGTGTATACCTGGCAACCTTTAATATTAAACACTAAAAGTAAATGCATCTAAATGTTAGCAGTGGTTATTCCTCGGTGACTTTAATTTTATTCTTTCTAACATTTTTAAAATATAGTGGGTCCAATGAGCATATACTACTTTTATAACGAGGGGGAAAAAGCATTTTTTGGTAAAATTTAGCACATAAAATATACCTGAAATAAGATTTTTCATAGCACGGTGTTTTTAAAAATAAGTAATTGATTTCAAGGATTGGGTATCTTTTGACTTAGGAGGAAAAAAGACTTGTGAGTGAATAAAGAATTATATCACCTGAGCCAGGTATTTCATAAAATATCTTGAAATATGTATGGGGTTATGGATTGCACATCCTCAGCTGGGCTAAGTAGCCATTGGATAAATCAGGGGAAAAACTTCTACTTTTGGACATAAAATAGGAAATACATTTGGATTGAAAGCCCTTTTCACTTGATTTTGAAAACCATGTCAGTGAATAAGCAATTTAAAGAACATAGAAATTGATCCTTTTATGTAAGTTATCATCAGTAATGCCAGGTTGCCTTATGTAAGGTGATTAGACATAACATTCCTGTGAAGATTTTACTAATTTTGTAAGACTGAAGTGGTATTTAGGTTTCTGGAATGCAAAATTAGAGCTTTACTATTAAATCTACTTTACATATCAAGGGTCATGCTGTGAGAACAGAACATATTTGCATGTTCTGTTTTTTTCCACTTAGTTTCAGAATATTAAACAACAAGTCCATTAACACTACTGGATGATGTGACGGGGCAATTAAAACTCTCATGTCATCTTTAGGCTATTTTCTTTTTTTGTGATTATCAAGAGATAACACAGCTTAATTAAAGTCTCATAATAAAGTTTATAAAAGGCCGAATGCTGGCCAGTACTTGCAATTAGGAAAATCATTTGATACTTCTGTGGGAGTTTTTGTTTTTCTTCAGAATTTTGTTAGTTGCTTAAATAGCATTGTTTACTTTGATTCATCGACAAAATTATTTGCTAATCCTGACCTGGGATGATGAATAAATATTTTGCTGTTTAAGGATAGTTCAAAGTTCAAACATTTTACTTGCTAATGACTATAAAGTAAGCAGACCTTCTTTCTTTAAAAATAGTTTCAAATAAACTCTAGTAATAGATATACTAGAAATACATTTCTTGGTTAATTATTTTAAAAGAAAATAGATAAAAATAATTATAAGAAAAAAGTGCACTTACATTTCAGTGGAGAGTGGCTTTTTTAAAGCAAGTTTATATCCCTTATATCATTTAGTTAGCCTATCCCAAAAATATTTTAGGTGACTTGTCCTATGTAAACTTTCACTTAATTAGGACTATGAACCTGAAATTCTACTGGAGAATCTACTTGCTTGGAGTTGATGTGCTTCTCCCCTCCATCTTCCCATTCTTGAGTAGAGTTTTCTAAACTCCTGAGAATTAAGAATCTGCCACGGCAGTCCTAGCAACTTTAATACTATGAATTATTATGGCTAACACTTACATGTTGTTTAATGTCAGGCCCCGTTTTAAGCTGTCCTTACAAATGATCATATCTAATCCTCACAGAGATATTTTGAGATAGGAAACTCAGTTTACAGATGAGAAAGCTTAGGCAGAAAGTAGTAAAGTAAACTTGCCCGAGATCAAATGGTAGAGAGGGGATTAGAACCCAGGAAGAGTCTTTATTTTATCCATTACACTCTAGTACATGAGAGTCTTTATTTTACCCATTACACTCTACTGCATGAAGAAACATAGATGAACATGAGAGAAAGTATTTTAATTCAAAAATATCAAGCACTTCGTCAGTATTCCCTTGTCTTCTTCTAGTGGGAAGATCTGACATACAGCTGTCTGCTATACAGGTTACACATTTCATCTTCTCCCACATTTTTGTACCTCTCATTCTCCTCATATTTCATTTATTTCAGATCCCTTAACTCTTCTCTTACTTCATATTCTGTTTATAGTTTTATTTACATGTTTTCTAGTATAAAGAGATTCAAAGATAAATCTCTTATTTTGTTTAACTAGAAAGGATGAAAACATCATTTTGAGAAAGTAAAACATTAGTTCCTTGTTCTAAGATAACACTGATGCAAACAGCAATAGTAAGTTTTCAGGGTAATGAGAATATTAAAAGAGTTTTTGATATTCCCTTTGATAATTTAAGCTTATACTTGATATTAAATTTTATTTTGAGAAGAAAATTACAAATTTTCTATTCTTTATGATAAACCAAGCACACACAGTAATATCCCACTGAATAATATCTATCCCTGGATAGAACAGAAAATAAATATATGTAATTCATTATAGAACTGTGTTAGAAAATAAATCAGAGAACCTTCAATAGACCAGAAAGTATGAGAAATTCAAAAAAGGATGTAGTGTCAGATTTGAGAAGGAAGCCACAACTCAAGATATGCCCTGGGGAGGACCCTTACCAAAGGTTGGTGTGACACTAAGAGTGTGCCATTCTCATAAATGGTAGGTTCCAGATTCCTGGAGAAGCCTTGAGTTCAGGGATGAGTAACTAGTTGCTTAGCTGTGATACCGCAGAGGAGCTTAGTCAGGTATTCAAACCTGCAGAAGCCCCGTTTATCTTTTGTGGTCTGGACATGGAGGATGTAAGTTCGGGTTAGAGCAAAACACTGAAGTGTTCAGATATCAGCAACGATGAGGAGAATCAGGGAACCCTACTACCAAAGTTACCCTTTCTTCCCGCACTCTCTTTTTTTTTTTTTTCCCGGTACGAGGGCCTCTCACTGTTGTGGCCTCTCCCGTTGCGGAGCACAGGCTCCGGACGCGCAGGCTCAGTGGCCATGGCCCACGGGCCCAGCCGCTCCGCGGCACGCGGGATCCCCCCGGACCGGGACACGAACCCGCGTCCCCTGCATCGGCAGGCGGACTCTCAACCACTGCGCCACCAGGGAAGCCCTCCCTCACTCTCTTTGAAGACAGATTACAGGACTGAGATAACAAGAGTTAATAAACTAAGCACAGTGCAATTTACATGTAACAGCGAGGGATGGGAGAGATATTCCTTGAATAGAAGAGAGTAAAGCAGAAATCAAGTGAATTAAAAACTTGATCATATTCCTTTAACATTTCAACTAGGCCAAAGCATAGATGAGAAATATTTCAACCTAAAATTCCACTGTATCTTTGAAATGTTAGAAATAGTGTTAAAAATCAGGAATGAAGATGGAGGACAAAGGTCATTATATCGCTCCAAAACAAAAATTATTTTTTGAGAATGCTGCCTTCTTTGGTTTCTTTTTGCATAATTCTTTTCAAAATTACAGTATGATGTATAATTTTTACGTTATAACATTGTCAAATATTTCAACACTAAAACCATAGAAAATATTTCAGTCTCAAATATTATCATAATCAGAGTTTCAGTAAGTTATTTTCTGATAAGTGTAGCTTAACAACAGGGAGAAAATTTTTTTGTCTGTGTAGAGTTTGAGACATTTATTCTCTGTGTAGAGTTTGAGCTGTTTTTCTCACTGTTTATTCTCACTTCTCAGGGACAGTATAAACAATGCTGAAGAAAATAAACTCTGATAAAAAACAAAGTATTGGAATGCAAAAAAGTAAAGAGTGCACCTTTTCTCCATCCCAACCCTCATTTAGGAAATAAATTGAACCCACTTTAAAAAGTAGCAGAGGGCACTCTATTTTGTCAGTCTTTTATAATGACTGGATATTTATTCTAGAAATAGAGAGCATTGTGCATGGGTCTATCTGCGTGGTAGGGCATACAGAATGTTTTTTCTGTCTTCTGAGCTTTGGAAGTTTCCAAATAGTAACAAAAATATTTTCATTGTTTTTATTCCAAGGTTATACTGTAGATTTTTAGCTTTTTAGCACTGGCTTGTTTCTTTCCATTGCCAAACCTAGATATAATGTGGTTTAACTTTATTATTCCCAAGCCTAACAGATTTCCAGTCATATTCTTAATATTTCATTGCAAACAAACCCTTTAAGTTAGTGTTGAAAAGGTGTTGAACACTTTTTTCTTCTACCCCTGATATCCGTAAGTATAATGCTGAGGAAACATGGAATCTTTTGGAATCCTTTGTTTTTTCCAACTTGCAAAATTGCTGGGTCATCAATGTTTTCAGTAGTACAGAATCAAGCTATTTCAGTAACTAGTCAGTATGATTTGGTATGATGCATGAATATAGACAATAGTATGTATTATTTAACATATATTTTTAAAAGTCCACTTCTATATAGGCCTTCCCCTCTTCCCTCTCTCCATTGGTAACCACTAGTTTGTTTTCTATATTTGTGAGTCTGCTTCTTTTTTGTTATATTCACTAGTTTGTTGTATTTTATAGATTCCACATATAAGTGATATCATACAGTATTTGTCTTTCTCTGTCTGACTTAATTTATTTAGCATGATGCCCTCCAGGTCCACCCATGTTGCTGCAAATAGCAAGATTTTGTTCTTTTATGGCTGAGTAGTATTCCAATGTATATCTTCTTTATTCATTTATCTGTTGATGGACACTTAGATTGCTTCCATATCTTGGCAATTGTAAATAATGCTGCTATGAACTTTGGGGTGCATGTATCTTTTCGAATTAGTGCCTTTTTTTCGGATATGTACCCAGGAGTGGAATTGCTGGGTGATATGGTAGTTCTGTTTTTAGTTTTCTAGAAATTTTCATACCGTTTTCTACAGTGCTGCACCAGTTTACACTCTCACTAACAGTGTACAAGGGTTCCCTTTTTCCCACATCCTTGCCAACATTTGTTATTTGTGTTCTTGTTTGATGATAGCCATTCTGAAAGATGTGAGATGATATCTCATTGTGGTTCTGATTTACATTTCCTTGATGATTAGCGATGTTGAGCATCTCACAGTACTTCTTAATAAGTGTTATTAAAGGTGCATATTGCTGATATTTTCAGAAATAATATCAGATGTGTACGAGTGCAGTGTAAGATCTGGCTACCTCTTGTACTTTGTCTCGCTTCTCCCTGCCTCAAGCCTACAAGGGTGAGAATGTAGATACGGGCATTTGAGGACATTATTCCAGCTTTCCTAGGCAGGTACTTTAAGTTGCTGGAATTGGTGGTCTCAGTGTGTGGACCTGTGCTACTTAGTCATGATCTGAGATTATATTCATTCATTCATTCCCTCTTCCATTCTGCAAATATTTAGGGAACAACCACCAGGTACCTGGCACTGTTCTAGGCACTGTGGCTTCAGTAGGAAACAAAATAGACAAAACCCCTGCCCTTCTGGGCTTACATTCCAGTGCAAGAACATTACTGCAGCCTCTTCCTTCTCAATTTCCATGGCCTTGAATTGAGGAAGTTCTTTAAAAATAGAACCTGCCTTTTCAGTTTTTTGCTTATTTTTTTAAAATAAAATAATAATGGAAAATGTAATGAAATCATTAAATAACTGCAAACTAATGTCTTACAGATAAATCTAACCAATATGTGGAAGTTGTTAGGCTTCAGACAGTGCCAACATTTTATAGTTTGAAATTCCCATTCAAGTACAAAAGAATATATTCATAGTAAGAAAGACCCCATAGAGGTGTCCATGAACAATATACAGAAGCATGGACTATGTGAAGGTTAAATTCCACTTCTGTATCTGTGGATTTAACTATCCATCCCTCCTCGCTTCCATCGATAGACAAGGACAACCCCATCCCTTACTTCAAATTGTTGGTTATCTTCCTATGCTCCTCAAAATTTCACACATGTCTATTCCTGTTCATTGTGGATTGGTCTGTCTCTTCATGTTGCTGGAACACTTATATTAAGGATACAATTTAGGCTCTCTTTGAGAGGTTACTCATAGATCAGTATCTTAAGCATAATCTTTCTGTATCTATAAGTTTTATTGATTACATATTGAACTGTTTCTGTTATTTTTATAGAATTAGCCAGGTGTATTCACATGTTGGCAACACCCAAGGTAGGGCTACGTTACTGCTTATAGTCACTGATAATGTTTTTGGCTAATAAGTCTGCAACTATGTATTAGAGCATTTTCTATGAATTTTCTGTGACAAGTCAGAAGATTGCTGACTTGAACTTGATTTGCTGCTGGGTTTGAGACAGAACATCAATTTATGTGCAGGATGTTAATTTTCATGATTCAATGATTCTCTTCCAATACTCCAATACTAAGAAGCATTTTCCTCCTGAGGTATTTTGTTGTTTTTTTGTCTCAGGATAATATGTACTCTCTCCTTAACCACCTAATAGATACAAGCTGTAGTTTAGAGATGCCTGATGCTATGATTTTAAATATTTCATACTTGCAAATTGCTACGACAAAATTTTCAGTCAGCCTTGTAAGCAAATTATGCTCACTTTTTTATCTGCTTTTTTGGTGCTTCTTAGAGTGCACCTTGATTATCATTTATCTTTCCTCTGCAGTAATTCCGTGTTTCTGGATCAGGATTTATGTCCCCAATTTTATAAGAAAATGATGGCGATTTTACAAAGCCCAATTAAATATTATGTTGTTCGTTTTCATCTTTAATAAATACTTTATAACAGTTCCTTGTTTTTATTGATGATAAATCCAATGTACATTTAAATGCAAAAGCATCATGGTTTCACCCTTCACTCTGAGGTCTTTGTAAAAGTTTCCAATCATCTTTCAGTTTTCATGAAGGGCTTAAGCTCCTTGAACAGCAAATTTGATTAAACAGTTAATCTAAAACTGTATCAAGTCAGGTAAGGCAGCTTCTCTTTGACTGGAAGACCTGTATCTGTTTCCTAGAAGTAGTCCACTCTTCCAGATCTACTGGGGCTTCACACTGCTGCTAAAGCCTTAATTCTGTGATTACTTTGTCTGTGTTCCACATCCCCTTACTTTCAGACACTAAATCTTGTCTTTCAGACTTTTAAAATATAAGGCATTCACTTGCTTCCAATCTCAGAGACAACCTTGTTTCTCTACCATCATCTTTTGCCTGAGCTACAAGCAAAAGCTTTTTAACTCTTCTAGTATTTACTTCAGCAGTATGCATATATTAATATGTAAATTTACATGCAGATTTAATATCTCCCAGGCAACTTCAGTTGCTTCCTATTAGAAGGCTTAATGTGCCCAACAGGTTTCTTCCTGGTCTCATCTCTTCAGTTCTGTCTGTTGTCACTACTTCCCCTTTTCTCCACTCTTCATCCTTATTGGCCTGTTTTCAGTTTTTTGAATGCCATGTTTGCACACCCTCAGACCTTTGCACACCCTGTTCCTTCTGCTTGGTAAACCTCACTTATATCTTTCAAATTGTAGTTTAAACATTACTTCCTCCAAAAAGGACCCCTTGACTTTTTTTACACTAGTTAAGGTTTTCTTATAATATGCCACCTTAGTACCCTAGGTATTTTTTTTTCTTCTCATTATGTGTTCAATTATTTTTTTCTCCAATTTCTGTCTTCCCTGATAGTGTATCAGCTCCATCAGGCATAGGTTAATTCTGTCTTGTTCGCTTGTATTAAAATATCATCCACAATATAAATTCACAGTAAATAATTGCTTAAATAAGGGATTGAATGATTGAAAGATACTTTTGTTACTTCTTTTAAAGATGGAGTATTTCTTGAGAGAAGTCTGTTTATCCCTTTTATGTATTTTTTAGATTTTCAAATTCTCTGACATTGTCTCTAAATAAAAGAAATTAATAATTTAAAAATCTATACTTTTACTTTATGCACTAATTATGACTAAATGTTAAAATGACTATTCGGGGAATAAATCATATTATATAAGTCAGTTATTGTATCTGTTGAGAGATGTTCCTGTTTCAATTTGCTTGATTAAACACTAAATTTTTTTAATGTATTAAAATAAACTTAAGTTAGTGTTTTATAATATAAGGAAAATGTTTTTAGGTATTGATTGATTTTTATATGCTTCTAGTTGGTGACCAGTTTTTGTTATATGTCTACTGAATTCTGTCATTTTCTTTACAAAGAAGCTACATAAATATATTTTTAAATTGGAAGATTGACTACAGCTGTGTAACCATTAGACAAATCAGTTTTATGACTTATTAGTATGATTCTAGCCAGTAGGCTGGTATTCTAAATCATAACACTTCAGTAATCTTCATTGCAAAAATAGTAATTTGTGTATTTTTTAGAGCTTAATTTAGCAAGAACTAAGTGGAGGATTTGACAGATAAGATGCTTGCCCTCCCAGAGTGTTCAAAAGAATGCTGAAGCTGGAAAGGTTTAATATGCCATTAGCTTGGCAATTCCTCTTAGAACTCAATGCTATAATCATTAAAAGGAGTTTTTGTAATATGTCAGGGGCTTGTAATTTTGTTCTATTCTAAAATGATATTTGTGACAGGAAAATGATTTCAATTTATGTATTTGAATCTGTGTAAATTTTTAAATCACACAATGACAGAAATAGTTCTGATTTCTTCAAAAAACAAACTTTATATAATTAGACTAATTTATAATTTCTTAAGTGGAATTAATTTGCATGACTGTTTTATTATTATAAAACAGGATTCTAACAGAGTGAATAGGTGGTGTTATAATTCCTTTGTAATAAATTATAATTCTTGGTTTTATGGCATAGTATTACATCAGGAGTATATATGTTATCATGTGGAATAAGTCTTAAGATGTTCAAATGCAGTGTTGAAAAATGACTTTAGCAGTATTTAAGAACTTAAAATTCACTTGCTTCATTTTAACAGTCTCAGATTGCTTTGCAAATAACCAAGATTCCTTGCTATAGATTAATGTGATCTGGAGAATTTTCTTCATATAGTTCATTGGAGCCTCTGATAGCATAAGGAGTAAATCTAAGGAAATTGTGTATTTTGCAGACAAGAGCAAAGGGCACATTTGGGGGACTTTTTTTTTAAAGACTATAGCATGAAGGCTACTATGGTTTCTATATCTCAGGGCCAGCTAACATGATCTCAGATAAAATCTATTTGATCTAAGTAATAAGGCAACTTTATCTCAGAAGACTGCAGGACTCTGTATATCCATGTGTGAAATGTAGCCCAGATACTTGAAAAGTTTAATGACAATTCCTGGGAGTTGGCTTTTTGAAGAGGCCCATGATAATTTGGGGAATGTGACATTTATTCTTCTGACCTAGCAAATTTCAAAGAAAAGTATGTTTAGATGAAATGTTAATGTCTGTCTAAATCCTTTGTCAGTGTAGAGCAAATCAGAGAAAAAAGTTGTTTGCAATTGGAGAAGAAAGAATAGAAGTACCTGGAACATGACCTTAGAAAAGAAAGAATAGTTGAATAGGGGTGAATTAAAGCTGCAGCTGATTCCAGTCTTCTGATTGCCAGTCCATCTCTTCCATCAGGAGACTAAAAAGCACAAGATTGCTAAGACCCTGAAAGGACTTTCCAACTGAGTCCTGAAAATGAGTGTTACAGTAAGAATTAAAGGAAAATGTTACCTAACTCAGGTTTGGCTGCTCGTTGCTCAAGAATACAATACTGAGAGACAAGTGGTAGGCAAAAGGAAAGATAGCTTTGTTGAGGAAGCCAGTAATCCTGGGATGAATGTGGACTCATGTCCCAAAGAACCAACTCCCAATTCCCCAGGTTTGGCTGGGAGATTACGTAGGGAAAAGAAAGGGCTACAAGCTGGAGAGGGGGCAATCTTGTATTTTCAGAGATGATGTCTTGGTCACATGATTCCAGGTAGCCATCAAGTCTTGCTTGCAGCCGGAACATTATCTAAGTCAGAAATCTCTGGCTCGCTAGTCCTGAAAAGCAAGAAATAAGGGACAAAGACAAAGGTGAAGCAGATAGAACTAATCTTCAGTCTTGATAGGCGTCATCAGCTTTTTCCATTAGCAGCAAGCTAAGCTAAGTTAGTGGTGGTCTAGGGTAGAAGTCAGGTATGGTAAGCATAAAGTCACAGCCGTATCATAAGTAAGAAATAGAGTTGGAATAATGCTGAGGAGATGAGAGTCCCTAGTTACAGTCTCACTGCCTCAGTTACAAAAATACCTTCATTATTTCAAAATTCCTCAAGGTAACATGGAATGAGTGCAACCACTCTCAGTTAAAAGTGAATTTCTCGGTTTGCAAAGTGATAAAACTAAATCAAGATGCCCCAGTGCTCTATTTTAGAGGACAAAGCCCTATTCCAGGAATCTTTTGCCCATCCTGTGACTAATTAATAATATTAATTATGAAAAAGGAAGGAAGGATATAAGCATCTAGAATAAAATGAGAAATATACTTTAAAAATTTTATTGAATTTATATTTCCAATTTTTTTTTAATTTTTATTTTTTGTAAGCATTATTTTCACTCTTTTAAATGAAATTCTTTCTATGTAGCTTTTCTCTTCTCATCCTTACTTACTTCTCTCTCTCTTCCTCTTTTTCCCTTTCTTTCTTCTGTTCTTCCTTTGAGAGATCTTTTTGGGGTGATGAAAATGTTCTGCATAAATGTAATTAGATTGTGGTGATGGTTGCACAACTTGGTAAATATTCTAAAAACCACAGAATTGTGTATTTTAAATGAGTGAGCTCTATGGCATGTAAATTGTATACATATACATTTCACTTTTTTACAAAGGGAAATGCCAACCAGAGGTTAACTAAGGCAACTGGACTGGAGTAAGTAAAGTACAAGGACACTGGGTCTTTTCTCAGATTGATTACAACAGATCACAAGGCTAGACGTTGAGTTTTAGAACTCAATTGGTAAGTCCTTTCAGGTCATATCAATCTTGCTTTTTTTAGTCTTGAGATGGAAGAGATGGACTGACAATCAGAAAATTGGCATCAGTCGCAGCTTTCATTCACCTATATCAATTTGTGGACTTTGTGTCCTACATGAAGGGAGACTGTCAGTGATAATTCAGAGACAGGATTTGCCATTTATGAAGACAAGCCATGGTATGGCAAGCTCTTGAATATATTCAATTGAAAGATGAATAAAAAGCATACAAAACATGCAAGACATTTACTGCATTTAATCAGATATAGTTGGGTAAATATATATATATTTAATTTTATTTATTTATTTATTTATTTGTGGCTGCATTGGGTCTTCGTTGCTTTGTGCTGGCTTTCTCTAGTTGTGGTGAGTGAGGGCTACTCTTCGTTGCATTGTGCAGGCTTCTCATTGTGGTGGCTTCTGTTGTGGCAGAGCATGGGTTCTAGGCATACGGGCTTCAGTAGTTGTGGCACATGGGCTCAGTAGTTGTGGCTTGCAGGCTCTAGAGCTCAGGCTCAGTAGTTGTGGCACACAGGCTTAGTTGCTCCGCAGCATGTGGGATCTTCCCGGACCAGGGCTCGAACCCATGTCCCCTGCATTGGCAGGTGGATTCTTACCACTGTGACGCCGGGCAAGTCCTGGGTAAATATATTTGAATACTTGTTTCTAAAGTCTGGTAAGCTTTATTCATTTTCAGGTAAATGCCAGATCACAATGGTGAAGATTGAGTTTTTGAAAAAGTATTATAATTTCTGTTTTTGAAAAAGTTTTGGGTGCCCAGAAAATATTTTTTGTCTACATCAGGAAATTTTTCAAAATACTTAACAGTTAAACTCCATTTTAAAACTGGGACAGTGGGAATCCAGCAAATTCAAATATGTGTGAAATAATACAAATATAAGGTTGTTTTCTTTTCATTGTTCTGTAAAGCAGAGTCAATTTGGTTGTTTTTGTTGCCGCATCTCACCCATGACAGGAAATTCCTCTTCCTGTTATCTTTTTTTTTTAAATTCTTTCATAGTTACATGTTTTATTAATCACGTCTGAGAAAAGTCATTGATTTTCATTTTGTACAGCATTATCTTGTAAGGACAAAATACAGTGAAACTTCCAAGCTTTTTGCATATCAGAGCTGAAACTGAAAGTTTCTCCATAATTGAATTTTCACTTCTTATTTGTAATAAGTTTATCCTTAGGAGGATACTTCATAGTGTTTGATCACAGATGAGATTGAGCATTGCTATCACTCAATAATGTTAAGCATCTGTCAGGTTCTCTCCTATACTATATATTAATTTTTTCTCCTTTAAGCAAATATTTGTTGGTGGCCTGTGGGAATAAGATACACCTAGGTCCTCTTTCCTTGGTATATTCACAAAAGCCTCTGAAACTAAATTTCCAAGTCAAGCCATGCTAAGGCCTGGCATAATAAGTTTTCATCGTTAACAGTTTTTTTGTGTTTGTGGTTTTCTTTTTTTTTTTAATTTCAATTTTTAATTATATATTGTTTTTAAAATTCCAGTTTCCAATTGTTCGTTGTCCCGTTATCTCTTATCAAACGCTGGGAGCTTTTAAAGCATGGCTCGTTGGATTATAAAGGATTGTTGTTTTGTTACATTTGCTCATTACAATAGCGCATTAGTGCTATTTGCTAGAATTACCCAATAGTTTCCTTATACTTTCTTTACTTACTTTACTTACACTTTACTTACTTTCTTTACTTTCTGTGCCAGAAATTGCCTACACACTCTAAATTATGGGAATAGCTCAGGTGGCCTTTGCTAGCAGGAAGTAAGATGCATTTTAACAGATTTTTCCCCCCCAGTGGTAACTATATACTATAATTTATTCGAATTAGTTAAAAATAGCAAAAAATACATTACTATAGAATGTCTAGAGAATTAGTTCATATTTATTCAACTATGCTATCATTTGAAAAACTATTTTCACTTCATTTTAAAACGCTGTTCCTTTGTAAAACATGAGTGTATCCAATCTTAATGGAAGTCTGACATCATGGGAAAAATTGTTTAAAATGAGAATTCAAAAGGTCCTTATTGATTATTTGGTCTCACCTCCTCATTGACAAAGAGCAGATTTGTTCTTTTAAGGAGGAACTTTTATTTCCCCCATTTAAATCTTTTGAATCAGTCACAGTCATTAATAACTTTGATAGCCCTACCTATGTAAAAACTATGAAATTTTAAATATGTGAAGTCCAAACTAACAGAGTTTATATTTTAACTTGGAATATTTGTGTGCTTATGTGTGCATGCGTGTGTGTGTGTGTGTGTTGTGGTGTGTGTGTGTTTTGTGTTTACAGAGGGATGTAGGAGTTAATACAACAATAAAATGTCAATATGCCAAAATATATTTTTTCTTTTAGAACATTTTTACTAAAATTTCAGATTAAAAACATGAAGGGTTATCGTTGCCAGCCTTTTGAAAAATTTTATTTATTTTAATTTTTAAAGTTATTTATCTATTTAAATTTTTATTGGAGTATAGTTGATTTATAATATTGTGTTAATTTCAGGTATACAGCAAAGTGAATTAGTTATACATATACATATATCCATTCTTTTTCAGATTCTTTTCTCATGTTGGTTATTACAGATTATTGAGTAGATTTCCCTGTGCTATACAGTAGGTCCTTGTTGGTTATCTATTTTATTTTATTATTATTTTTAACATCTTTATTGGAGTATAATTGCTTTACAATGGTGTGTTAGTTTCTGCTGTATAACAAAGTGAAACAGCTATACATATACATATATCCCCATATCCCCTCCCTCTTGTGTCTCCCTCCCACCCTTCCTATCCCACCCCTCTATGTGGTCACAAAGCACCGAGCTGATCTCCCTGTGCTATGCAGCTGCTTCCCACTAGCTATCTGTTTTACATTTGGTAGTGTATATATGTCCATGCCACTCTCTCACTTCGTCCCAGCTTACCCTTCCCCCTCCCTGTGTCTTCAAGTCCATTCTCTACATCTGTGTCTTTATTCCTGTCCTGCCCCTAGGTTCTTCAGAACCATTTTTAAAATTTAGATTCCATATACATGTGTTAGCATACGGTATTTGTTTTTCTCTTTCTGACTTACTTCCCTCTGTATGACAGACTCTAGGTCCATCTACCTCACTACAAATAACTCAATTTCATTTCTTTTTATGGCTGGGTAATATTCCATTGTATATATGTGCCACATCTTCTTTATCCATTCATCTGTCTATGGACACTTAGGTTGCTTCCATGTCCTGGCTGTTGTAAATAGTGCTGCAATGAACACTGTGGTACATGTCTCTCTTTGAATTATGGTTTTCTCAGGGTATATGCCCAGTAGTGGGATTGCTGGGTCATATGGTAGTTCTATTTTTAGATTTTTAAGGAGCCTCCGTATTGTTCTCCATAGTGGCTGTACCAATTTACATTCCCACCAACAGTGCAAGAGGGTTCCCTTTTCTCCACACCCTCTCCAGCATTTATTGTTTGTAGATTTTTTGATGATGGCCACTCTGACCTGTGTGAGGTCATACCTCATTGTAGTTTTGATTTGCATTTCTTTAACTATTAGTGATGTTGAGCATCCTTTCATGTGTTTGTGGGCAATCTGTATATCATGACCAGCCTTTTGTTGTTGGTACTTCCATCCACTCGTTCATTCATCAGTCATTTATCAATCAATTAAATTTTTTTTTGTCTCATATGTGGCAGGTTTGGGGTGAAAACCATAAAGAAGGCATAGCTTTTGCATTTGAGAATCTTTTTGGTTTAATAGAGTGAAAGTATGTATAAATTAATAATTTCAAATAGTGTGACAGAGAATATATGGAGACTTGTATGGAGGGAGTGGCCATCTTTTGGGGAGTGGAGCACTCAAATACATACTTAATATGAGAAAAAGCTTTACAGGCAGAGGGACAGGTAGAGCTGCAGAATGGAAGTACGAAGGACTTAGCAGGAGAATGGAAAATCACATCTTCATTTTTAGAAATATGACTCTAGCTGCTTTTTGCTTTCATATGGAAAAACACCTCAAGTAGAGCTAAGTAGCAGTTCTTTGTTTTTATTCAAAAGTGAAGTGTTGAACCTCCTTCTTCATATTTTCTTTATTTTTAAAATATTTCTCATGTCAAAAAATTCAAAATTAAAAAAAAATTCATTCACAGTGTAGATAAACATTGAATGACCTCTGGACATACTGTTATTTTCTTGACCTTTTCATTTCTCTTTAAGTTTATTTTTTTTTATCCATCATGTATTATACCCCTTAAATACTGTATTTATTCCTCTCAAAATTCTCCAAATTCCTTTTAATACTTCAGTCCTGAATTCATCAGGTTTCATTTGAAGTGTTAATTAGTGATAAATTCAACTTGGAATTAGCTCATATCAATGGCCCTTTTTTTTTTTTTTTTTTTTTTTTTCGGTACGCGGGCCTCTCATAGTTGTGGCCTCTCCCGTTGCGGAGCACAGGCTCCGGACGCGCAGGCTCAGCGGCCATGGCTCACGGGCCCAGCCGCTCTGCGGCATGTGGGATCTTCCTGGACTGGGGCACGAACCCGTGTCGCCTGCATTGACAGGTGGACTCTCAACCACTGCGCCACCAGGGCAGCCCTCAATGGCCTTTTGAAACAATAAATTTAACCATAGTAATTGGTTAATTTCTAAGAATAAATTCAGTTGTCATGCTTGTACAAATATGTATGTATGTGTATATATACACATGTACATATATATTACACATACACTACACACACCTACCGCACATACACACACATATATATAACTTACATATGATTTCTCTGTATACGTATATATAAATATATACATATACTCATAAATTCATTCCTGGAACTAAATGATAGGCCATTCCTTCAACCTTTTCCTACACTTAAATAGCCTTTGTTGGTTTGATGTTTTATTTGTTGTTTGGCAAACATGAAACTTAAAAGTAGAACTTAGTTTAGATTTGCTTTTCACTTTATATTATGAAGCTCTGATGTATTTTCTAATTTAGTTGAATATGTGCACATCTATTTAAAGTAAATAAGCATTCAAATTAAATAGAGAATTTTAGTAAAATATTAGTCAGTTTTGAACTCAGGCAGGAATTTTGATTTAGGAGAAAAAAACCCTGCAGCACATTAAAAAGAAATTTTCTCAACTGTTACTGAAAATACCTTTTTCTTTCCTAAGCCTTTTCCAGGACACACAGGTTACAGGATGTAATAAGACTCTCTTTCTTACTGTGACTACATGAGAGCAGTGGAGTTTCTCTTGCCTGTGCTAATTAGAGGCACTGACCCTATATAGGCACTATTTATTTCTATGCTGCTTCAGTTTCCAGACTCCTGGACTCCTCAAACATCTCTTTGACCTCCTTTCTGAGAAGTACTGCCTAGAAGATGAGCTGTTCACAAATCAGGTAGAGATTCAGGTTAACCTTTAGTACTATATGGTGTGCTTTTCAAAAGTCAAGCACGGATGGCTTCTTTTCTTTAGCTGTTTCCAGTTTATTCACTGCTTCTGAGGATGAAAAAAGTCAAGTTCTACCAGCTGAAGGTGAGTTTTTGAGAAACCCTATTTGTTTATAATTGTGCCCTGCTTTTCTGTAGCACTACACTCAAAGAGCCCAGTAAAGTATAGAAATTTTTTATCCCGTTTTAAAGATGAGGAAATATCTTTATTCCTTTAAAACTGGTGTATGTGTTTGTAGAAACAATTTATTCCCACTTTATAGTCCTAATGAAAGAAATTAAATTCCAGACAATATGTGATTTACCCTTGGCCATATAGATAATGAAAATGATAATTAGAACCAGTTTTAATCTATTCCTATGGTAGTATTCTTTCTGCTGTGCAATGCTGCATACACCCTTATGCCTCTTTCATTAATTTTAAATAAAACAATAGATTCTTCCAAAAATTCCATGTCTATGACCTGATTGCATTTTAAGAATACTACATCCTTGTAAAACATACTGTTTTAGAAATTCCTGAGAAAGAATTATTTTAAATTTTAAAAATGTGATGAAAAACAAAATTTCTGTGCTAATCTGTATTTTTGAGCTCCATATAATTTTAGTAACTAAAAAGTCAGTTAAAGGTATTATTGTGAAAAATTTAACATGTCAAAATCATTTTCATTATGAGTTAACATAATATAATATAAATATATATAAATATATATAAATATATATAAATGTTCACAAATTAACATTTTAAAATGGATGAAGTTGAGTTGAAAATAGCACTTTTAAAATTTATTTCTTTTTACTTATTTTCAGACTTCCATCATGTTTCTATTTTTAAAAATATATATGTATATATTATGTTTCTATATGTGTATATATGTATATGCATATACACACAATATATATGTTTATGTATGTGTGTATATATATATGTGTGTGTGTGTACTTGAGTTTCAGTCTTGAAAATAAACCTTCTTTAAAGTCAGGTCTATCTTTGCCTCATTTCAGGATATTTTGGTATTTCATTTACTACAGGTATTAAAAAAATAATCGTGTCTTCTTAAATGTGCAGCTATTGGAGGAATCATTCTCCGGCCTTGTGATAGAAACCTTTCTGTTGAATTAGATGGTCAGATGTAAAGTTGAGTAGCTGAGATTGTTATTTGAATTGATAGCAAAGAGGACTACTAACTAACAACACATGAAATATACCTATTAAAAATTGCGACTCTTTTAATCCTTTAAAATTTTTACAAGTGTAAATTTTATAATATAAAAAATACTTTATCAAAATTACTAATATCAGTTGAATTGAATTCACTATAATAGTTGTAAATTGTTTTTAATTTTTATTATGAAAAGTTTCAGACATGTGCAGAGTTCACGGTAGTGTAATGAACCCTCATGTATCTCTCACCCACCTTCAGCAATTTCCATGCATGGCCATTCTGTTCATCCGTACGTTTTTCCTTACCCCTCTTCCTAGTATTATTTTGATGCAAATTCCAACATTCTCTAATTTCACCCATGAGTACTTCTGTTTGAATCTCTAAAAGATAAAACCATTTTAAATGTAATTGCTATGCCATTATGACATGAAAATAATAATTCTTTAATAGCATCAATAGCTAGCCATGTTTAAATTCCCAGTTGTCTGATAAACATCATAGTGTTTTCAATTTGCTTGTTTTAAATATAACCTATAATCCTTAACAAGTCCATAATTTACAATTTTTCATGTGTCTTTTCAGTATCATTTAAGCAGTAATTTTCTCTCCTTAATCTTTCTTTCTTTTTCCCCCCATGTAACAAATAAATGTTGAAGAAGCCTGGTCCTTTGTGCTGTAGGGTTTCTCACCATCTGAATTTTAATGATGGCATCCCTGTGGAGTAGTTTAACGTGTTCCTCAGTTCTCTGAATTTTCTGTAAAATGTTAATGATACAGATTTTGATCAGAATCAGGTTTGATTTTCTTTTGGCAAATCTGTCTCATAGTGGTGTAGTGTTCTTTCATCAGGAGTTATATAACTTTTCTTGTCTGACATTAAGTAGCCACTGATGCTCAATGGGTCCACTAATTTATTAGGGATTGAAAATGAATGTTCCAATTCTATCATTACTTTTACAGTTACTAGCAGGATACTTCTAAAGAAAAAACTGCCCTTCATCTACTATTGTGTTAACTAATGAAATAGTTTACATAGGAAAGTCAAGATAAATGATTGGTTCTTTCCCTTTATTTGCTGGCTCTCAAAATAATGAATTTGTTTTCTAGCATTTTTTCAATGTTGAGAGATGAATTATCCTTTCTTATTCTTATTAGCTCATGAATTTAGACATATTTGACATGTTTCAATCAATTTCAGTTATTATTCTAATTGATGATGAATTTTCCATTGGGGCCTTTTCAACCTTATACTTATTAGACTATGTACAATTCCTGTCCCAGACATTGAATCAGCCATTTGTCCAAGGAACTTTGGTTCTTCAGTGGGAAGTACTACTTTTCAAGACCAAAACTTGGGTGCCAGAGTGCTGCCCATTGATACTGGAGTTGGTTGTTTCTAACCTTTCAATATTCCTTTTTTTTTAAAGATAAAAATAGGTCTTGAGTTTACACTGATTGTTCCAGTTTGAAATCAGGACTGTAGAGCTTTTACTTAACTATTTCTGTTTCACATATGCATCTTCTTTCACCTGCATTAAGAATCCCAGTTCTCAATACCAATGAAGACAAAAGAATATAATGTTATTCATTGTTATCCCACTTTATAGACAAAAGAGACTCAGAGTCACAATTCCAATACTATCTCACATATATGATTACCGAGTTTAAATTTTGTTTGCACTTCCTTTTGTCCTTATGATATATCCCCTTAGAGGTATTAGGTCAGATTATTCTGTTTTAGAGTCACATGAAATAGCTCTTGTCTATATAGTTATACTACCAACTGGATACATATTTAGGATCATATTTTTCATTTTATTTTCTATTTTCAGAAATTGCCCTTTTTAAATTTAATTTTGCTTTATAATTTAGTAAAAATTTACCTGTTTTCAAAGTTCAATCTATTAAGCAATGTATACTTAAAGAAGACAGGCCTCAATCTTTGTCCTCCATTTGTTGAAATTTTACTGCATTAAACATAATATCATTTCTTTTCTCTCTCTCTTTCTCCTCTATATGTATATATTATATGCATACATATATATATACGTACACATGCATATACATACATTTATACATCCACTATACAGTACATAATAATACACACATAAATATAATTTTTTTTCTGAACTGTTTGAGATGAAGTAGCAGACATGCTGTCCCATTACCCCTAATTAGTTCAGCAACTTTCTCCTAAAAACAAGGACATTCTCCTTTATAACCACAGTATAGCCATCAAAATCACAAAATTAATATTGAATTCCATCATCTCACTCACAAACGCTATTCATGTTTTGCTGAGAGTCCCAATAGTATCCTTCAAGATCCAATTTAAGGATTGCATATTACATTTAGCTGTCTCTTTAATCTCTCAGCTTGGAAAGTTCCCGTCTTCCCGTTCCTTTCATGACCTTGACATTTTTTAAGAATACTGGCTACTTTGCAGAGTATCTCTCAGTTTGGGTTTGTCTCATGTTTTCTCATGATTAGATTCGGGTTCTACTCTTTTGTGGTTTGAACAGCACAGAAGCATTGCTGTGTTCTCGGTGTATCAGGAGCCACATGGTGTCTGTATGTCCCAATACCGGTGGTCATTTTCTCAACTTTTTAAATATGGTATCTGCCTTATTTCTCTTCTGTAAAGTTTGGCAATCAGTAGTTTTATGCAAATGAGTAATTAATATTTGGGAGAGATATTTTAAAGCCTTGTGAATAACTTGATCTACATCAAATTTCACCTATTAGTTTTAGCACTGACTACCCTTATCTTAGTTATTGCTGTGATGGTTGCCAAATGATGGCTTTTTAATTCTGTCATTCCTTCTATATTGGCATTCTACTATAAAGTACAATTTTCCTTTTCCATAACGTATGTATTCGGTTGGCCAAAAAGTTCGTTCAGGTTTTTTCCATAAGATGTTATGAAAAACCCAAATGAACTTTTTGGCCAACCCAATAATTATTTATAGCATTATTGACTTATGACTCCTATTTTATTCAATGGTTTATAATCCATTACTATCATTATTTATGTTCTTTAAATTGTCTCAATGGTAACCCTTTAGGCTCTTGTGTCACTTTGACATACCTCCATCATTCTTTGAGCACTTTTTTGCTTTTTGAGCAGAAGAGGTTCGGGTTCATCTTGTACTTTCTCTGCCTCAGCCCTGGTATCAGTCATTTCTCCAAGGCCTGCCAACACTGCCCTTGACAAAGAACACACAGGAAGTGGCTGGCTGGTCCCAGGTCAGCTTGGTCAACATGTCAGTTTTGTCCTGAGTAAGCCCCTGGGCTAGATTGAGTCCTGGCTCTATGAACCGTTCATTTTATTTTATGTTTTGTTTTAATCTCTTGTTTTCCTATGACGTGCAATATCTGATCTCTTCTTCTCTCCCTACTCGTTAACTCCAGGATCTGACTCAAAGTAACAGTCTTTATTTTGCTGTTTATGTATAAAATACAATTAGCAAGCTCATTCTACTTTTCACATAATTTCCATGGTTACATCCATTTTTGATACCATCCTTTATCAGTATTGCACATTATTTGTTCTACCCTGTACTCATCATTTCTTCTTGGTTTTACATATGAATATATATATCTTTTTAAATTTGACTTATTTTTTGAGATGAAATTCACAACATGAAAATAACTATTTTAAAGTGTGCAGTTCAGTGGTATTTAGTCCATTCACAGTGTTCTTTAAAACACTGTCTCTATCTAGTTACAAAACATTTTCATTGCCCTAAAAGAAAACCCCATACCTAGTAAGCAGTCAGTCCTCATTCCTACCTCCTCCCAGCACCTGGCCACCACCAAGTTGCTTTCTGATTTACTCATTCTAGATATTTCAAAGAAATGGGATTATATAATATCTGGCTTTTAGTGTCTCTTTCTCTCACTTTAGTATAATGTTTTTGAAGATTCATCCACATTGTAGCATATCCTAATACTTCAGTCCTTTTAATGGCTAAATAATATTCCATTGTGTATATATACCACATTTTTGTTTAACCATTCATCCATTAATGAACATTTAGGTTGTTTCCACCTTTTGATTATTGTAAATAGTGCTGCTATGAGCATTTGTGACAAGTATTTGAGTACTTTTTTCAATTCTTTTGGGTCAATTCCTGGATCATGGGGTAATGCTATGTTTAACTTTTGAGGAACAGCCAAACTGTTCCATAGTGGTTGCATCATTTTACATTCTCTCCAGCAGTGTCTCCACACTCACGAATACTTGTTATTATCTGTTTTTTTAAAATTATTATTATAGTGATTCTAGTGAGTGTGAAATGCTATCTCATGGTTTCAATTTGCATTTCCCTAATGATTAATGATGTTGAGCATCTTTTCATGTTCTTGTTGGCCATTGGTATATCTTTGGAGAAATGTCATTTCAAGTCCTTTGACCATTTTTAACTGGGTCGTTTGCCTTTTTGTTGTTTGAGTTGTAAATGTTCTTTATATAGTGAAGATATATTTAGTGTTCACCGCTAGCCTTATGTAATTGTTTCTCTTGTTAGTTTGGCTGCCTGAAGGTGATACTTCAGGAAGAGCTGATAGGAATGCTTCCTTAGTTCTCACATGCTGACAACAGTTAGTCTACACCTTAATATTTCAAAGGTATTTGCTTGATCTAAAATCATTAGTTCTCATTTTCCTTTCTTCCGTTGTCTTCTGCCATTAGCATTGTTGTTAAAACTTTGATTTCAATCTGACTTTTTTCTTCTTTATAAGTGCCCTGGAGTTTTTGCCTACATTCTCAAAGTTGTTTTTTTTCTTTTTTTCTTTCACTTTAAATTTTACTGAAATTTGACTAGAATATGTCTTGTTGGTCATTTTGGTGACTTTGCCCAAGTATACAATGTAATATTCATATGCACATATTTTTAAATCCTTTTTTCCTTTTTAGTAAAGTTTTTTTTTTTAATTTTAGTATTCATTCTATCCCATTGTTTCGGCTGTCTCCTTTGAGCACTCATTATATGTTGGATTATTTTTTCTGCATTCTATATTTAGAGACTTCCTCTCAAATCCTTTGTATCTCTTTCTTCATTTCTTTTTTTTAAACTTAAAAAATTCTTCCTATTTTTCTCTTTTAGTTCTTTATAGCACTATAAAGACTGTGTTTTCATTCTTCTGGTTTAGTTTTTCCTTCTGAAATTATTTCATTTATTTCTAAATTTTCTGAGTTTTGTCACCTAATTTTTGAGTTTTCCTAATTTTTATTCTGTTGTTTTTCAGGTCTTCTGTTATTTTCTTAATTTATTTTGGCTTATTTTGAAAAATTAGCCTAGAGTTTTAATTTGATTTGTTGGCAAGTCTTTTGGCATACTTTCGTTGCTTATAATGACATTATTCTCTTCTCATTTTCTTTTATATTTTTATTACAATTTTATGAGATTCTAATACAATTTTTTTTTCATTTAAATATTTTTGGCATGAGATTAGGTTTGCTGAAAGTTTAAACAAAAGTAGTGGCTTACAATGTCTTTTCTAGCTTCATAACACTAAAATTCTCTCTTCTGTGGATAGCTTCATACTTTCAGATTCTGGCCTTGTCTTCTCCCCTAAGTTTTTCTGGACTTTTTCTTTAGTCACCATTATTTCAGTTTATCTCAGTTTGTTTCTCTTCCCAGAAGTTATCTTTATGGGAGGCTTTAATGGGTAGCTTTTGGAAATTGATAGCACCCAGCTTGCCCTGACCATTTTGGACCTTAACCCAAATCTCTTGCCCACCCCAGTGAGTTGGAATGGAAAATTCCCTCTCAATTACTACAGGTCTCACTGAGAACCTGTTGGCTATTTTGCTGTGTTAAATCACCTTTTGATTTCCTTTATTTTCTCCTTCACAGATGCTGATGCCATGAGTGTCTCTGGCTGTCCATTGTTTATCCTCACTCAGTTGCATTACGATATTCTCAGAGACAGCTCATGTATTCATTTTCTATGTCTTGTAACAAATGTTGTACTGTATAAAACACTTCACTGCTTGAAGCTATAGTCATTTGTTTCCGCACACTTTTTGTGTGTCAGAAGTCCCATAGACTTCCTTGGCTGGGTCCTCTGCTTAGGGTATCACAAGGCTGAAATTAAGATGTTCGCTGGATTGCATTCTCATCAGTAGACTCGACCAGAGAAGAATCTGCTTCCAAGGCTCCTTGGGTTTTTGTCAGAATTCATTTTCTTGTAGCTGTACAATTCATGGCTAAGCCAGTTAAGGAGAGTCAAAGTCTGTTTTTAGAGTATCCAGTTTGGGGGGAAGGCTGTGCTCTCTTCATGAGCAGTTCACAGCATGGCTCTTTGCTTCTTCAAGGCCAAGAGGAGAGAGTCTCAGAAAGAGCTCAGTCCCTCTTTTAAGGGCTCACACTTGATTAAGCCAGGTCTACCCAGAATAATTTCTTTTTTAATTAACTTAAAAAAATCAACTGTTTGGGGACCTTAATTGTATCTGCAAAATCCCTCCACCTTTATTACCTAATGTAATCCTGAGAGTGATACCCATTATACTCACAGGTCCTACCCATATTCAGTGGGAAAGATTTAAAGGGTGTGTATTAGCAGGCAAGAATCTTGGGGACATCTTAAAATTCTGCCCATCACATTTTGTCACATAATTTTGTTGTAGATTTTGTTCCTAGATTTTTCATTTTGCTCTATTGATTGTACTTTTTTTTTATGAAGGAATTCACAAACTATCCACCATTATCACGTTTTCCAAAAATCCTATAAGTAAATTTTTATGCTAACAAAATTAAATACGAGATAATATAATAACAAAAGACACTATGACATCATAGGTATGATCTTCCTGTTTTACCAAAGTGTAGGTACTTAAGTCCTCATCATTTTATTTTGGGATTACCTTCCTCATGAATTTAGATTCTCCTCCCAAGCACCCATCATAAAAACATTTTCAAGCCTTTCCTTTTTTGTAGTAGTTGGTATATTTTACTGTCTTTTTTCTTTGACCAGTGGTTTCCAAAGTGGGACACATGAATTACTATAGGGAATTTAAGGAGAAAAAAAAAATTAAAATTTTTAATCAAAATCAATTTTTATCTCATACTTTTTGATTTCTGTTTTTAGATATATTTCATAACATCTTAATATTGAGAAAGTAGTGTATACATTTAATTTTTAAATTAAATATATATGTATACATTAATTTGTACATGTGTTGGGGCACATGCTCAAGCATTTTCTACATATAGTCTTCATAAAGAAAACATTTTGAAACTACTTTTTTGATCATGAAGTACTTCAAGAGGGGCTATATACTTCTATTTCTAGCTGTATGTCCTTAGCTCTTGGCATATAGGTAAGAACACAATAAAATTTAGCCAGTCTGCAGTAAAAATAATAAGTCTTACTACTTACCTGGACCACAGCATTATTCATCATAGACTTAACCTTCTTTTATCAGATTTACCATACCAGTTCTGCTAGGATGACTCTTCTAAGATATCCTTGTTTTTAATATGTGAAAACCACCCTTAAGTTACATTTTTCATATTATGCATTAATATCTACTAGCTGATAGGACAAGTATTAAGAGGCAATGTCTCTGAATCTTTTATAGAAATGTAGAAATTATGCTTTCCAGGTTACATTTTGTTCCCCAAGAAAGAAGAGCATTAAGAGCTAAATTTACTGATTCTTTTTGAAACTGTTCTAAAGGCCTTTTTAAAATTCAGAGCCCACATGATCTAATTGGCAGTTGCACATATCAAGTTAGAATTGATTATACATTGGTATCATCTGTTTGTTCTATTTAGAGGTGAAATAGCATTTCTTTTTCCACTTTGGCTTCCATATTTGCTTGGCACTCAAAGTGCTTGGAGTTGTAAGTTACACAGCACAAAAGACAAAGGAGAATTTAAAAAAATTAACTCTTCCAAAGAATGTTTAGCAGTTCTGAGATCAAAGGTCATCTACTAGTATCTTGTATCTTATTATCCAAAAGTAGGTATTAATTCCCCAGATGCACACAGCATGGTGCCTGTATATCACCTGTGAAACAAACGTACTTTCTGGCTATCAAGAAATGTTTTGTTGTTGTGTTTTTGCCCCCTTGAGTGAAGGATTTAAAATTAAACATCAATTTATATGGGTATTTTTGATGATTTGTTAAATTTTATAACCATTACATTTAATCCACTTTAAATAAAAATATTTTATTATTTCAACAAAATAAAATTATTTTAACTAAAAGCAAAAGGTTTGCAAATTGATGCCGGAAGCTAAGACTTATGTATTAATTTGTTCTGTCAGTTGATAAATGTAAAAAAAATAACGTAAAGTAGGAAACAAAATCTCAACAGTTTAAACATTGGCGAATGTAGAAGGATCTTTTAGGCAGTCTATAAATTAGATCTTATTAACACAAATGTAGCTGAATCTGCCAGACAATCTAATGAATTGTGTAATCTTTGTAACTTTAACACTGACATGAATATTTTTAAATATTATGATGACTGTATTCCATAGTACTTCATAGACCAAGTCAGGAAGGGATCAAACCGACATGAAAAGTAAGCATCATGCATATTTAAGATGTCACGCTCTCTGGTTTTTGTGGTTAGAGAAAAGAAAAGTGGGACATGAGCTGCACTGCCACCCAGCCTCTTCCTTTGTTCTAATTGGAACTAGCCTCAGGCATGAAGAAAGAAACAGAAACAGGGGATTTTGCTTTAAGATTATTTTTTTATAAATGTTCTTCCAAATCAGTAGTGATATTAGTACAGAACTGTAAAAAATAATTGCTTAGAAAGTATCCAAAAGAGAAACCTTGACTCACAATATACCCCCAAATTTGCTCCTCCCTCATTTTTTTCCTTGAAGATCCTACAGATTGCTGATAACTCACCTTCTCTCAAATCTGCTCTACCCCACAGTCGATCTGTTAGTAAGAACTTATGGCTCCATCCTCAAAATATATGCACAGTTTGACCAATTTTTACTTCTGTGTAGCTAACTCAGAACAAACTACCTTTCTTAGTCATTTCCACCAGGCCCCCTACTTGGCCTCCCTGCTTCCGTGCTTATACCATGTACCCTCCCCTCAGTGGTCTATTTTTCATTTACTCTCAGAGTGATACTTCTGAATAAAAAGTCAAGTTGTATCACCTTTTTTGCTAAATCTTTCCAGTGTCTTCCTATTGTACTTAGAACAGAATCTATACTCCTTGCCATGTTTACAAAGCCCTACAGCATCTGGCCCTGCTGACCTCCACTCCTACCACTTTCCTTCTTACCTGCAGTCTCCGCATACTGGCTTCCTTGCTATTCTTCAAAATGCCAGGCTTGTTTTTCCCTGTTGCTCTTGTCAGGAATCTCCTCTGCTTACTGCTTCACTTCACCCAGGTCTCTACTTAGAAGTCATCTTACCTTCCCTTTCTAAACCTCTGATCTAAAATTGTGCTCCGTCATATCAGTTTCTAACTCTTTACCCTGCCTTAGTTTTTATAGTACTTTTCACTGCCTAAAATTGTTATATATTTATTTTATTACTGCCTCCTCCCCCTCTTTCCCGCACCCCCCACCCCCCCAAAAATGTCACGAGAGAAAGGAGTTTGTCTTCTTCAGTTACATCTTCCTAGCATTCAGATCCATGCCTGGAAACAGAGATGGTGCTCAATAAATATTTGTGAAAAGGAAGAAGGAAGGAAGGAAGGAACGGAGGGAAGGGAGGGGAAGAGGGAAGAAAGAGGGGTGATTTCTTCAAGGCCTATTTGATTGTCTTTCTAAAAGGAAAAAAAAAACTATTTCCTTCTCTTCACAACACATCTGACAACTGATGTGTGAGCTTTTCCACACCAAACAATTCTCCAGTTCTTGGTGGACACCAACTGGCTGTCCTCCAATTTAACTATATTCTGATAACATCTACATATAGTTAGCACAGATCGCACAGGTTAACGGCTCAGTCCCACAAGACTACCCCCACTTCAGAAGCCAATCACAAGTTCCAGATTGTCACCTGTACTTCTGACCAATTGGCTATAAATTGGGGGTTCCCACAGACCCCTCTTTGGGTTCAATAATTTGCTCATAGAACCCAGGGAATCAGTCTACTTACTATTACCAATTTATTACAAATGGTATTTTAAAGGATACAAATGAGTAGTCAGATGAAGAAATACATGTGGTGATGTCCACAGGAGCTTCTGTCTCTGGAGTTTGGGATGCGCCGCCCTCCAGGCACATGGATGCATCTTGTCCACCAACCCAGAAGCTCTCCAAACCCCTTTGTTTAGGGTTATGAGGTTCCATTATGTAGTCATGATTGATTAGATCATTGGTCACTGGCATTGAGCTTAATCTCTAGCCCCTCTCCCTTCCCCAGAGGTGGGAGGTAGGGCTGAAAGTTCCAGCCCTCTAATCTAATCCTCTGGCAAGGAGCCCCATCCTCCAAGTCACCTCATTAGCATAAACTCAGGTTTGGTAGAAAGGGACTTACTATGAATAACAAAAGACACTCCTCTCATCCCTATCACTCAGGAAATATCAAAGGTTTTAGGAGCTCTGTGCCCGGAACCAGGACGAAGACCAAATATACATCTCTCATTATATCAAAATATCATACCCTCTAAGCTGGAATGATCTTCTCTCATATTACTTTATGTACTTGTCTCTCTTGTTACTTTTACTCTCTATTATTTATTATTTATATGTATGCACATATTAAATCTTTCCTGGTGGACTGTCATCTCCTTAAAGCTAAGTTCTGCTCTTTTTGATTTGAGTACAGAGTATCACAGGATCTTAATAAGTAATTGTTTAATGAACAGGTGACAGTACTCAGCCATACCTAGGTGGGTTTTTGGTCAGGTGCCTTCCAAAAGTGAGAATGAACTGTGATTATATTATTATTCTTCCTTTCTGCTCAGTTTCTTCCAATGAGTTTTATTTACTTATGTTTAAATAAGCTAATCAGGCACAGGTTATTTGAGTGACTTTGGGTGAATTTCAAGCTAATCTAATGTGGATTGACCCCCCCCCCCCCGATTTCATATACTTAGAAATGTTTGGTAGCTATCCAAAAATTGTTTGAGTGCACAGCCAAATTCTGAAGAAAGAAAGGGAAGAGTCATGATGGAAGATACGGCCTTGGGCTTGCTTAAAACAAGGTAGCTGACATCTAGCTGCATACATAAAACTTGAGTGTTACTCCCACTATGAAAGTGAGGTTAAAAAACAGAAAAAAAAAACAAAAATGAAAAACCTGTCCACTGATCCAGGTAAGCAGTTTGGACACTTTTGTCTGTACAGGGTCTTGGATGGGAGAAGAATCATCATCAGGTAATTCAAATTCCAGGCTTAAAAATGCAGTGAGAAAAGTTCTAATATATACTACCAGTGTGGTTTAAGAAATCCAGTCTAGAATTAATATAAAATCTTATCCAGGACAAAGCAGAGTTCAAAAGCAACTGTGCAAGTACATTTCATTTCAGGTCCCTGCTTACATTTCATCTTCAAACATTTCATTGGCTAATGTGAGTCACATGCCCAAGCCCAAAGCCAGCTACTGTGAGGTTATGTCAAGGGGGTGTATATAATGCTGTAACAAGGGAGTGAAGAATTGAGAACAGTAATTCATTCAACCACAGTGATAATCCTGTAAGAACTAGGAAGGGACAGGAAGAGGAATCAAAAAGTGTAGAGTGAAGTATAGAAATAGCACAAAATAAAGTTGCATGAACAAATCCAAATACATCAATAGTTTCAATAAATGGAAATAGATAAAACTGGTTGAAAAACGTTATCAGATGGAAATAAACATGAGTTCAGCCATACTAAGCTTGCACAGTGCTTAAAATCATATATTATTGCTATGTGTTTCTATGTCATTATAAGTCCTGTTGCATAATATAAAAAATGAATCTAGCACAACATCCCTCCATTTACACATATAGTAGATATTCCACAAATGTTCAAAAATCAAACTACTTAAAAGTTTTAAGGAGAGAGACTTTTTTTTTAAGGAAACACTAAATTATTTCCTTAAATTAGGGCTATAATTAAATTATCAGCTTTAAATTATACTCTTCTCTAAAAACCATTGTCCCACTCCTTTTCATATCCCAAGGGGAACAGATTTCCCATCAACTATTGGTGTTCAATAGATGTTTGGAAATGATGGTGAGCTAATAATCTCAACATTCCAGAGAATAAGTAACTTCAAAAAAAGTAAAATTTGAGGTTGGGAAGGGGTAGATTTCATGAAGATTAGAGTCTAAAACTCACAATTTTTACTAATGGAGAAATCCTTAGCTTAAAGCACATTTATCATTTTATATGGCATTCTGCTCAGTTTGATTCTCCAAGTTCCTGTCAGGTAACAAATTAGAACCATTAAATTAAAGTTAGAGGGGAAAAAAATCTGTCCTAGAAAATTCTTAAGCAGACAAAGGCATACATACAAGAATGTCTTTATAACATTCTTTCTGTATCCCTAAACCAAAAAATATTTATTAAATGGAGTTTGGTTCAACAAATTATATTGTATTTATACGGTAGAATGGTAGTTGACCTTTTCCTCCCCATCTTTATTGGGGTATAATTGACAAATAAAAATTGCATACGTTTAATGTGAACAACTTGATTTAATATATGAATATGTTGTGAAGTGATTACCACAGTCGATCTAGTTAACACATTCATCACCTCACATAATAACCACTTTCTTTTAATGGTGAGAACAAATAAGATTTATTCTCTTAGCAAATTTCGAATTTGCAGAACAGTATTATTAATTGTAGTTACCATGCTGTACATTAGATTCTCAGAACTTATTCATCTTATAACTGAAAGTTTGTACCCTTGACCAGCATCTCCCCATTTCCCCGACTCCCCAGCTCCTGGCAACCACCAGTCTTCTCTGTGTTTCTATGAGTTTTACGTATTTTTAGATTCCACATTAAGTAAGATCATGCAGTATTTATTTTTCTGTGTCAGGCTTATTTCTCCCAGCATAATGTTCCCCAGGTTCATCCATATTGCTACAAATGGTAAGGTTTCCTTCTTTTTTATGGCTGAATAATACTACATTGTATATATATATACCACGTTTTCCTTATTCATTCATCTGGACACTTAGGTTGTTTCTGTGTCTTAGCCATTGGGAATAATGTTGCAATGAACGCAAGATATAAGGGTATATCTGATATAAGGGTAGCCAGCACTAATCTCTTTTGGTTACTATTTCCATGGAATATCTTTTTCTATCCTTTCACTATCATCCTATATGTGTCCTTAAAGCTAAGTAAGTCTCTTATAGGTAGCATTTTATTATATTTTTTTAATCCTTTCAACCATTTTGTATAGTTTGATTGGAGAATTTAATCCACGTATATCAAAGTGATTAGTTTATTTGTTCCTTTTTCCCTCTCTTTCTGTCTTTGTGATTTGTTGATAGGGATTAGAAACAAGTCACAGGGCTGCTTCAGGGACATGCCTCCTGCCACGTTCCTGGGTGGGTGGGAGTGCCTCTAGATTGAGGCAGAGTGGGGCTGAAGCTGGGTCACAGGGCTGCTTCAAGATCCTAAGCTGCACCAAGATCATTGGGCCTTCCTCCTGGAGCATGGATGGGCTAATTTCCCTGTGCAGTCATTCTCTGCACAGGCAGAAAAACTCCAGGAAAGCAGCTGGAAGGAGCTGGACCCAGGTTAAAGGGCTGATTCAAGATCCACAGACAAAAAGCCTACCTCTGGGGATACAGATGGGTGTGTCTCCTGGGGGGGGGTGTTCCTGGGTAGCCAGGACTGCTTTTGGCCTGTGACTGAGAGGGACTGAATGCAATTTACAGAGACATTTCATGCTCTGCAGTAGAACTGAGGTCAGTGGGCTTGCCTCGGGGCAGAGACAAGTGTGTCTCCTAACCTGTCACTGGGTGTCAAAACCACTCCTGGGCTACAGTTGAAAAGAGCAAGAGTAAAAAACACAAACACATGGAGGCTAAACAATATGTTACTAAATAACCAAGAGATCACTGAAGAAATCAAAGAAGAAATCAAAAATACCTAGAGACAAATGACAGTGAAAACACGACGATCCAAAACCTATGGGATGCAGCAAAAGCAGTCCTAAGAGGGAAGTTTATTGCTATACAAGCCTACCTCAAGAAACAAGAAAAATCTCAAATAAAAAATCTAACCTTACACCTAAAGGAACTAGAGAAAAAAGAACAAACAAAACCCAAAGTTAGTAGAAGGAAAGAAATCATAAAGACCAGAGCAGAAATAAATGAAATAGAAACAAAGAAAACAATAGCAAAGGTCAATAAAACTAAAAGCTGGTTCTTTGAGAAGATAAACAAAATTGGTAAACCTTTAGTCAGACTCATCAAGAAAAAGTTGGAGAGGACTCACATCAATAAAATTAGAAATGAAAAAGGGGAAGTTACAGCAGACATCTCAGAAATACAATGCATCCGAAGAGACTACAACAAACAACTCTATGCCAATAAAATGGATAACCTGGAAGAAATGGACAAATTCTTAGAAAGATACAAACTTCCAAGACTAAACAAGGAAGAAACAGAAAATATGAACAGACTGATCGCAAGTAATGAAATTGAAACTGTGATTAAAAATCTTCCAGCATACAAAAGTCCAGGACCAGATGGCTTCACAGGTGAATTCTATCAAACATTTAGAGAAGAGCTAACACCGATCCTTCTCAAACTCTTCCAAAAAATTGCAGAGGAAGGAACACTCCCAAACTCATTCTACGAGGCCATCATCACCCTAATACCAAAACCAGACAAAGATACTACAAAAAAAAAAAATACAGACCAATATCACTGATGAATATAGGTACAAAAATCCTCAACAAAATACTAGCAAACAATCCAACAACACATTAAAAGGATCATATACCATGACGAAGTGGGATTTATCCCAGGGATGCAAGGATTCTTCAATATATGCAAATCAATCAATGTGACACATCATATGAACAAACTGAAGAATAAAAACCATATGATCATCTCAATAGATGCAGGAAAAGCTTTAGACAAAGTTCAACACCCATTTATGATAAAAACTCTCCAGAAAGTGGGCACAGAGGGAACCTACCTCAACCTAATAAAGGCCATAAACGACAAACCCACAATAAACATCATTCTCAATGGTGAAAAACTGAAAGCATTTCCTCTAAGATCAGGAGCAAGACAAGGATGTCCACCATCATCATTATTATTCAACATAGTTTTGGAAGTCCTCACCACAGCAATCAGAGAAGAAAAAGAAATAAAAGGAATACAAATTGGAAAAGAAGAAGTAAAACTGTCACTGTTTGCAGATGACATGATACTATACATAGAAAATCCTAAAGATGCCCCCAGAAAACTACTAGAGTTAATCAATAAATTTGGTAAAGTTGCAGGATACAAAATTAATGCACAGAAATCTCTTTCATTCCTATACACTAACAATGAAAGATCAGAAGGAGAAATTAAGGAAACAATCCCATTCACCATTACAACAACAAAAAAATAAAATATCTAGGTATAAACCTACCTAAGGAGGTAAAAGACCTGTACTCAGAAAACACTGTTGAAGACACTGTTGAAAGAAACCAAAAATGACACAAACAGATAGATATACCATGTTCTTGGATTAGAAGAATCAATTTTGTGAAAATGACTATACTACTCAAAGCAATCTACAGATACACTGCAATCCCTATCAAATTACCAATGGCATTTTTTACAGAACTAGAACAAAAAACCTTAAAATTTGTATGGAGACAAAAAAGACCCCTAATAGCCAAAGCAATCTTGAGGGAAAAAAAACAGAGCTGGAGGAATCAGACTTCCTGACTTCAGGCTATACTACAAAGCTCCAGTAATCAAGACAATATGGTACTGGCACAAAAACAGAAATATAGATCAATGGGACAGGATAGAAAGCCCAGAGATTAACCCATGCACATATGGTCACCTTATCTCTGATAAAGGAGGCAAGAATATACAGTGGAGAAAAGACAGCCTCTTCAATAAGTGGTGCTGGGAAAACTGGACAGCTACATGTAAAAGAATGAAATTAGAACACTCCCTAACAACATACACAAAAATAAACTCAAAATGGATTAAAGACCTAAATGTAAGACCAGACACTATAAAACTCTTAGAGGAAATCATAGGCAGAACACTCTTTGACATAAATCACAGCAAGATCCTTTTTGACCCACCTCCTAGAGTAATAGAAATAAAAACAAAAATAAACAAATGGGACCTAATGAAGCCTAAAAGCTTTTGCACAGCAAAGGAAACTATAAACAAGACAAAAAGACAACCCTCAGAAGGGGAGAAAATATTTGCATACGAATCAATGGACAAAGGATTAATCTCCAAAATATATAAACAGCTCATGCAGCTCAATTTAAAAAAAACAAACAACCGAATCCAAAAATGGGCAGAAGACCTAAATAGACATCTCTCCAAAGAAGACATACAGATTGCCAACAAACACATGAAAAGCTGCTCAACATCACTAATCATTAGAGAAATGCAAATCAAAACCACAATGAGGTATCACCTCACACTGGTTAGCATGGGCATGATCAGAAAATCTCTACAAACAACAAATGCTGGAGAGGATGTGGAGAAAAGGGAACCCTCTTGCACTGTTGGTGGGAATGTAAATTGGTACAGCCACTATGGAGAACAGTACAGAGGTTCCTTAAAAAACTAAAAATAGAACTACCATATGACCCAGCAATCCCACTACTGGGCATATACCCAGAGAAAGCCATAATTCAAAAAGACACATGCACCCCAATGTTCATTGCAGCACTATTTACAATAGCCAGGTCATGGAAGCAACCTAAATGCCCATTGACAGATGAATGGATAAAGATGTGGTACATATATACAATGGAATATTACTCAGCCATAAAAGGGTACAATATTGGGTCATTTGTAGAGATGTGGATGGACCTAGAGACTGTCACACAGAGTAAAGTAAATCAGAAAGAGAAAAATAAATATCACATATTAACGCATATATGTGGAATCTAGAAAAATGGTACAGATGAACCGGTTTGCAAGGCAGAAATGGAGACACAGATGTAGAGAACAAATATATGGATGCCAAGGTGGGGAAAGCGGGGGTGGGGGGTGGTGGTGGTGGGATGAATTGGGAGATTGGGATTGACATGTATACACTGATGTGTATAAAATAGATAACTAATAAGAACCTGTTGTATAAAAAATTAAATTAAAAATTTTTAAAAAGAGCAAGAATCAGGTTCAAGGCCTTTACAGGATCTGTGCAGGACCGAGACTGGTAAGCCAGCCTCCAGGGACTCAGACAGATGTGGCTTCTGCCAGCACTTTTGTCATTGATGGCTGCCAAATTATTGTTGTTGAAGGGGAATATGAGTGGGTGATCTCCTGTTCCACCATCTCACTGATATCACTCAGGCAATAATTGACCTTTAGAGATGTGACAAGTGAAAAAAAGGCTACAAATGCACATCCACAAACTTGTGTGCACACACAGACTCTGTGTATGTTTGTGTTTTCTGTAACATTCTACACCAAACAGTTTTCAGTGGTCAGCGTGATCTTCAAGGCATGGCTCGGGGGGGAAGAGACACGGGAGGACGGGGAGAAGGGGCCAGTAGTTAAACTGGGGAGATGGGTCTTTATCTTTCCCTTTCGGCATCTCTGTGTTTTTTGAAATTTTGCAACAGATATGCTATGCGAATTTTGTCATAAAAAAATCAATAAAGAAAAAGTAGTATATAAAATACTAGACAGATTATACTGAGCACTGCTTATCAGTAAGGTGATGCAGGAAAACCGTAATGAAATGAGATTGCCTTGCATCAAGTAGCATTAGATGATAGGAAAAGGAAGTCATTTATATCCTTATTCATTTATGCATAGCCTATATGTATATTTTTTAAAGAGTGCAACTATAACATCTAAGAGAATTCAAAAGTGAGGAAATAACACAGAGGGTATAAGCAAAATAAGTGAAACTGAGTTGAACTGGTTTATGAATGTATTTCCTGGAGGTCTAGCATATTTGCTAGAATTGGGCCACAGATAGGATTCTAAGATTTATATAAAGCAGAGTAGATAAAGAAACATAATTCACAGTGTTCATTACATAAAAACATGTCTATTTTGGGGAAGCTGTAGTAGTCATTTTGCATTGAGCTGAGGGCAGAGTGGATAACTGCTGAAGCTTCATTCAAGTCCCTCTCAGTTACCAAACTTAACTGTAGCAAGGTTCCATTTGGAAATTAAGACACTAGCCAGGTTGTTTAAAGACATAAATTACTTGAGAAGTTACTCATGTGGAATACCTCAATCCTCAAGGATAAATGGGACATTAATGTATTTTGTGCAGAATCACACATATAGGAATGTATTTTGATATTGTAGTATTTCAACTTTGTAATGACTCCTGTCTTCAATTTACCACCTGTGTTGTAGGTTATGTCTACAAATTTTGATTAATGGTAGTGTTTACAAGCTATTTTGTATTATTTTTGCAAGAGTAAGAAGGTATTCAAGACATTTAGACATAATTGTTATCAACTTGAAAGCAGAACCGTTAATAATCATGTACTTCATTACTCAATACTATAAGGACTATTTCTGGTAGAATAAAAGATTAAATTCTACTTATACCCTCATTGGGAATTTCCATTCCTATTGATGACAAGGTGATCAGTGAATCATGATCTATTAATCAGTTCTGAGATGTATGTTGGGCCTTTACTCTGTGCTTAGCGTGGTGTTAGGAACTGTAGGAGGAGGGATGGGGAGAGGGAGATGTAAGAAGTGGCCTCTACCCTGGGTTGCTTACACAGAGAGCAGATACATTCGAATAGCATTGAAAGCCCTGTTGGGACAGGTGGAGGATGGGGTTGGCACACTACACATCAAAGTGTGGAGATGATTATAGTATAACTGAAATCTACATGGCTCTTTAATGTTTACAAAATACTTGCCCATATGTTTGATTCTTCCAGAATCCATGTATTTAGAAGAAACCACAAGATTTCTCTTATAGTCTCTTGCATATGTGATAAATGATAGCTATATATCAGATCCTCTACAAGCTCTTTTACAATGTTTTAGGCATACAGCAGAGTGATTCAGTTATACATATATATACATATATATATATATATATATTTTTTTTCAGACGTATTACCTTAATTAAAGTTAACCCAAATGATGATCAGAGAGACTGATATTGTCTGGTCCATCTTGAGCCCAGTGCTGTACAACCCTGTGCTTTCCATCTTCTGTGGTTTGGTTAAATGACTCAATAAAGACCCTCCTTTTCTTGCTTAAGCTAAAATTGATTTTTCTTTATTTGGAACTGAAAGAGCTCTGATCGATAGAGCTTTGTAAGTTTAAAATAATGCAACAGATATAAAATGGCTTCTTCTGTTTCCTGAACAAGGAAACATTTTGAATTAGACTTTACAATGATGGGTTGATGGGTTAAGATCATTGGTTTTCAAAACGTGAAAAATAGCCTTTTAAAAAACTAGGTGAGGCTTTCCTGGTGGCGCAATGGTTAAGAATCCGCCTGCCAATGCAGGGGACACGGGTTCGAGCCGTGGTGTGGGAAGATCCCCCATGCCGCAGGGCAGCTAAGCCCGTGAGCCACAACTACTGAGCCCGCGTGCTGCAACTACTGAAGCCCGTGCGCTTAGAGCCCATGCTCTGCAACAAGAGAAGCCACCACAATGAGAAGCCCATGCATCACAACGAAGAGTAGCCCCTGCTCGCCACAACTAGAGAAAGCCCACACGCAGCAACGAAGACCCAGCACAGCCAAAAATAAATAAATAAAATTAATTAATTAAAAAAAAAAACCTAGGTTAAAAATATCAAATGTCAGCTAATAATATTCTTTTATTTTTAGAACGTCAGTAAAATTATTCTAATAATAATTACAGAGGTTATATTCTTTGTGAAAGATAAAATAATGAACATATTTGGAATTAAAACTGGTGGCATTTTAAATCTATATATAAATGTCAAAATTAATTTTCTTCCTTTTGATGTTTTTGAATAAAATATAGAGACCTCATAAATAAATACAATTTTCTGTTTATAAAGTAATGTAGCTTCTTTTTGTTGTTATCTTGATCTTTGTTTATGATGTTTAGTCACCTCTGGTAAATGGAGTTAAAGCACTTGAGTCCTTAGGTCATACATAAAATCATTAACATTAATTATTAGCCACATTCTGGGCTTTTATAAAATAAAGAGTGAAGGAATTAATAAAATTGTGATTGTATATGACCACTGTGCTTTCTAAATAAAAAGATACTTGGATGTTATATTTGTAAAAATAATACAAAAGACGCTTTCCAAGAAACTTTTGTTTTCAGAGAAAGTATGTAAAGTACCTGGAAACCTTTTTTTGTATTACTTTGGAAACTAGGTAAATGCCGAGGTTCTTTGCAGAAAATAGGATAGACCGGACAGCTTGCGTCTGAATATCCCAAGAGATTCCTCAAGAAACCCACTGCCCCTATTGTGTTGCAGCTGGCCTGATTTTCCTGTTTATTTTATCTCCTGATTCCTGAAGGCTTCTGAATGTTCATCATCTGATCTAAAGCTACATACATCACATTGCAGACATTAAATGGTAACTCTCTAAGGCATTTTAATCAACGTTAAACACAATGGCTGCCATTTCACCATAAGAAAAACAAATGTAATAGTTGCAACTCTAGAACATAAGGAGTGAAGCAAATATGAAGTTAAAATGAAGTATTTCTCACTTAGAACAGTATTTTATCAGTTTATATTCTTAGAAGTTTAGGTTACAAACTGGGATACAGTTCTTTGAAAGACTCTTGTTAAAAAACAATTTTATAAAAGATCTTAAACTAAAAAATATGTGAACTTCTAATTTTAATTGTATCTGAGAATGAAATTCAAAATATATCAGAGTAATAGTTCTAATCACATGTATACTTTCTCCCAGTAAGTCAGTTGAACATGTTTTCTTCTCCAAAAGATAGCTCTAGAAAGATTTTTAAAAATCCGCTGTGGCATTCCATTTTTTCTCCTAGCGCCACACCAGTTTCTGGCATCCTTACCCCCCTTTCTAGTTCTACTTAGGCCTTACCTCTGGCACAGACCATTGCAGTACACCCTTAGCTGATTTCCCTACCTTGTAAACTCTCCTTATTCAAATTATCCTCTTCTCTGCTGCCAGATTAATACTGGTAAAACACATTTTCCTTGATCAATATCCAATATCGGTATCTGTCAAACTATTTTTTCTACCCTAAATTTAATTGGAAAAGCTGGCTCCTCCGTTAAACCAGCCATGATTGATTTCTGCCGTCATTGAACTTCTAGCTCATAGATACATGGCCGTTTTCCATGACCACATTGTGTCATAGTGATTTTTGTGTATGCCATATTCTTTTCAGTTGTAAGCACATCAGCACATAACTGAGCTGCTGTGCTGGAAAATGCCCAGCTCAGTGCTTGTTCCATCAAAAGCAGTCAATACATTTTTATTGAAATTCTAAGGTTGTGTATTCTAGATCAGCAGGATATAGACAGGTTCTACAAAAATAATCTGTATCTTTCTACCTAAAACTGAGTTTATCTTACAAAAAAATTGTTTTTATTAAAGAATCTTTTCTAACAAACAGTCAATTTTGAATAAATAGAATTGTAAGAATACGAAGGAATTCCCAAAACAGATTCCAACTGATTGTCACCTGCTGTTTTTTTTAATGTTAATATCCTCATCATTTTGTCAAATTTGTAATGAATAACTTTCTAATGATCAAAGAGGAACAGGTTTCTACTTCATGCAGAGACAGAACGTCGAGTCTCTTAATATTATTATTTATGGATCCCACGCCCTGTATTGTTTCTCACTTTGGTTGGTGCCTAATCCTTGAAGTCGATTCCACTCCACCTTATCTCAGTTCTAAGGTTCCCTCCTCAGGTTGCTAACTCTGTCTTGCCATCCATCCAGGTCCCTCGATGAATGAAAATCAAAAACAAAAATAACTTAAAAAACAAATTAAGAATTGTTAAAAAGACATTAAAAGCAGACAAGGAAGACATAGGATGTGTTTCATAGTGAATAATTGGGAGAGTAATTCAAAGACAATAAATACGAGGGGACTCGAGAGGCTCATTTACAAGTAGCTAAAGCAAGGGCTGTGTTTATCCACTCTACTAGAAGACTGTATACCAAATGTTTTAGCAGTCATTAACTTTGATTAAAAAATAAATATAGTAATTTTGAGAGACAGAGGATTAGCAGTGCAAGAGGTGTGTTTCAGGCCTCTGCATAATTCTTTTAACTTCCTACCATAGACTCCTCTCCAGGTCTGTCATGATCCCGGATTAGTGCACATTAGTGCCCACTACCATTTTTTAACAGAAGTCTCATTTTTAAGACGTTTAAGTTGGTATGGTTTGGCACGACCAAGCATATTTTCATTTTATTCATGTCTATTCTTTACTATTTTTTCCATTTTAAATTTATTACTAATCCTACAAATTGAAACAAGTTTCTTAACCTCCTGATGGGGAAAGGCAGTAAAACAAAACTTAACATGTCATGTAATTTTAAGATTTAATTCAGCATCTGTTGCAAGGAATGGTCGTTTAAGATCTTTATGATTGTTTATGATTATAGATTTACATGGAGTAGACATTATTGGCTGCATATCCTCAAACAGCCTCCCATCCTTTCTTATGGATGAACCAACCTAGAAGCTAAAATTTCTGATATTTACTTTCCTGTGCTTGGTTACAAGTGTGTTCTAGTCGTGAGAACCAATTCTCTTTAGAAGCTTCTAGAAAGTTTGTGGGGATTTTTTCCTAGGAGAAAATGAAATACTCTTCTAGCTACATTTGTGTGTTTTTAGGTAAATAGGGGCAGTCATTTTGTGACTGTGAAGGAATAACCTAAGACAAAAGCCAACATGCTGAGGATGAGAGAGCAGAAGAATTGAAAGCACTAGGGTCTTTGATGACATCTATGTGTTTGTATTTACCAACCTGGGAAACATTGCCTTCAGATTTCTTGTTAATGTGAGATGATAAGCCCCTATTATGCAAGCCACTTTTAGTCAGTCTGTTACTTGCATTCGCAAAGCATCCTAAGTAAGACAAACTGAGTCCAAGTTTGGCAACTCTAAGATGGCATCATACAAAGTGCGTAGGAAACAGTATTTCTAACTTCCTAGATTCTGAGTTCAGCCTTGTTTCCTGGGTTTTTTTGTTTGGATTCTGCTGTTCTGACTGGGTGTAGGTGACTTGTCTGTCCTTCTCTGCCACAAGTGACTTGTGTGGTCTAAATCTTTTCAGTATTTGTGCTTGTTATTTCCTCTAGGATCCTCTCATCCCACTACATGATAACTAGACAAGATTTTAAAGCATTAAATTTCAATTTATATGCAAAGAAAGTTTTTTTGAACTTGTGTAAGTAAAGCATGATTTTACTTAATGATGTATTGGTATTTCTTGCTAGATGTCTAACAGCTTTGGGAATAAGAGTTGCTCTGGCACTGTCATTGTACACAGTGGTAATTTAGAAGGAATCTGCTTTATAATAATAAATCCAAGGTGAGAATCAGCCCTATATAGTAGGAAGTTTAAACATGTCCGTAAGAGTCACATCAACTTACCATAGAATTCTGACTCTGCCACTTTGATTGACATATAGATTTGGGTAAATTATTTTGCTACATTAGTCCAGATGTGGACATGTTGAATTGCTACCACTCTGAGAATGTTATTTTGAGAAGTAAATGAGATGCTATATTTAAAGCACTAGTCATTGCCAGGCACACACTAGATGCCAAATATATGGTATATAAACTCTTCAGAGCTCCCTGAAAATGAGACTGAGGTGAGAATTTTAGTTACTCTGTTAACCCATTGATTCTGTTTATTCCATACCCATAGACTGTATGACCCTCTACACATGTCTTGCTGTCTTACCATTGATCATAAGACATCCTTGGGAGACAGAATTTAAATCCATTTCTTTCAGTGTAAGACATAACATAAAGTATCAGTAATTGACTTTACTATAGGAATACAGAGTTCATGCAGGTTAAAGCAAAAATCAGATACCCAGATTGAACACATAATTGGAAACATCAGAGCATGTAGTCTGTGTCAAGTCAAGAAATAAGAGGTTAAGTCAGAGAGATATGGTTTGGATTCTGAGATAGTGGAATTTCTCAGATATTTTGATCTCATAGTGGTGAAAGAGAAAATTATGAGCACCCTAGAAGATCTGTGATAAAAAGTTTAGATAGATGTTTGATAGCGTGTGTGAAGTAGCACTGCTAATTATAACTTATCTAGTTTTAAGAAATATCTGTATAACTCTTCGACCTACATTATTACAATCACTCAGGACCTATATTCTTTTCTTCCTTTGCAACCCCAATTTTAGTTCCACTATACCATAAAAAAAAACTGTTTCTCACATCAGTAAAAAATGAATAAATTAAAAACAGAAATATTTTATGTAATAAATATATCTCCTGTCTACCTTCCAGAAAAAGATATGTTCATTCATATGGTATTTGTAATATAGTGTAAAAGTCTCCTGAACTTGCCATTATAAGACCCAGGGTTAGATATTTAATGTGTCTCTTACCAGCTGTTTGATCTGGGGAATTTTTTTTTTTTTTTTTTTTTTTTTTGCGGTACGTGGGCCTCTTTCTCTTGTGGCCTCTCCCGCTGCGGAGCACAGGCTCCGGACACGCAGGCTCAGCGGCCATGGCTCACGGGCCCAGCCGCTCCACGGCATGTGGGATCTTCCCAGACCGGGGCACGAACCCGTGTCCCCTGCATCGGCAGGCGGACTCTCAACCACTGCGCCACCAGGGAAGCCCTGATCTGGGGAATATTTAAAACCTACATGGATCTCCGCATATTCATGTATAAATAGTATTACCTGCTTCAGACAATGGCTGTATTAAACAAGAACATATGTGAAAGCACCTAGTTATACAGAGCCTGACACAAAATAGGCGCACAGTAGATGTTTAGTGAATCACAACATTATTCTTAAATTTAGTGTTTATCATGTCTCACCTTTGTTTTCCCCAGCCTTGCAGAGAAACAGAATATTTATCCTGTAAAAATATGTTAGCCCTTATAGTAACTCTGCTTTCATTTATCTCGTCATATAGTAAAGTTAACCTCAGGGGTAGGAAATTTGTTTTACTATTTTCTCTTCTTCCTTCGTCCATAAGTTTTCTCTGTATTCCTGTCCACCCCCCATTGAATCTCTGTCTGTGAGCTTCAGCTTTGGCCTGCCTCCCCATATGTCTATGTATTTTTCTTGCTAAAGAAATTGTGTGGAATGAATACTAATTGGGTAGTAAATATACTTCTAGTAACAGCATTATGGAACTCAACATATAACAGTATGAGAATACAGATGGCTTGAGCCTTGTGAGATACCATCGCTTCCGTGGGTTGGTGTGTGTAGTGCAGGGTATGCAGCACAACGATAAAGCTGGAAAATTAAAATGGATATTTCTGCTATAGGTCTACCAAATGAGAATGCATTTCTGCTAATGCAAAGGATTGCAAAGCAATTGCCATCGCTACTCTAGGATTCAGAGTCTTGGAATCATGCCTGGAAATAATGCATTGGAAGGGTTATATGAGACTATGACCAAAATGAATTATCGCCACATTATTGGCAAATTCAGTGAGAAATTGGTTTTGTTTGAACTTTAAAGGAAGTATAGCAGTAGTTCAGATGGCCTCTATAGAGTTTCTTTTTTTCATTCATTCAGGTATTTAGAAAGTTGTTCTGTCTCTGATTCACTTTCCTTCCCTTCTTCTTTCCTAATAGTATACATTTAGATTTCAGCTAATTCAATTTCTCTAAATCTAACCAATGTTGCAATATGTATGGTTTACATATGCAAATTGATGATAACCTAAAATAATATTAATAATGTATATAATATGAAAAAAACACTGAAAATATGTATTACATTATCATTAATACCATTAAGAAAGATATTTTAGTGTTCTTGCACTATATTTCTGGCATCATACCAGGTGATTTAGAATTTCCAGAATATGACAAAAATAATTCTGTTTTCAATAGATAAAGTAGAAACTTTCAGATTCAGATTTATTTGTTATCAAATTACTGTTTTTAATCTTACTATTTAAAATATGTAATTGTTTATTGGCTTATGATGAATAATATTCAAGCATTAAGTACATACATATAGAATGTACATAATACAGTTAAATTACACATAGTTATACTATATTTTTGATCAATTTCTAGTTAGTATTTTGAATTAGAAGAATAATTGTGATATGGAATAACTAGATAGAAGAAACTAGTTGACCATGCAAATTTTGTAGTGACTCTCTAATATTAAAAAAGCAGTGTTTGTTTAATCACTATATAAATATATACATTATCTAAATTATCTAAATATCTAAATATATACATTATCTACATATATGCAATTATATATTTTTTCTCAATTGCAAAAATCAGTGCATCTGTGGACTAAGATGTATCACTATCATTTTCTTTAACTCTCTTCAATTTAGAATGTTTTACTTAATATAAAAGAAATAGAAGGTATGAGAACATGAGATTTCTTTTCTAATGGAAAGATATTTTCTGTTTAGTAGGTATATTTGGACTTATTAAACTTTCAGAAGGAATTGTTCTTCCATAATCCAAACCCAGCAGAAGCAAGGGTAGAATTCCTCCATGTTTCGGGAGCTCCAACTTCACTATTCAAAAAGATTTCCAATTCAGTCTGAAGCTCCATCTGTCTCACAGCTGAAGATCATTAAGCTTCAGCAACATTCCCCTCTCTCAGTTCCTGATTTCTCCCAAGCAAGGACGAGGTTTTACCTTTCCTTGTAGCAAATCACTCAGTTAGTAAATGAGTATATGCACTCATTTAAACTGCGAAATGCAGTGACTCTTTTTAGCTTAAAACAAAAGCAGCACTAGTGTCTTAACTACTGACCTTATATTTTGGTTAATGATTTCTGAATTTAAATTTTTTTAAGAACTAGTTTTCTACTGATTTTTTTCTAACAGTTTATGATCTAAAAAACATACATTGCAAAGGAAAGACACATTGTTGTTTTACTTTACCTGGCCATCATTGGCATAGAAGTGATCAAAGACATTCACAACAATTCAGTCACTTTGTTGGACTGCTGAGTGAGCACATTTGTGTAATGTTAAGGGAATGAGTTGGGCTGCATATTGTCACATACGGTTTGCATTATGAGAACAGAATGTTAATATATAAAAAAAAAAAAGCACTGGGGAACATGAGAAAACTCCAGATTTGTTTCTCTGTGAAAGGACGTTTTGATTTCACCTCCACCAAGACAGGACTTCTTTGTAATGGTGTATATACTGCATTTTTATCATTAAGTAATGATTATCTGCTTATGATTCTGTTAGATGAGTTAAGTGGATAAATTCCAGCACTTAAAATGTGCTTATACTTTGCCAATATTTCCATAATTAAAAAAATGCTTATTTTAATTTAGGCTTCTTATTCTCCATATTAATATTATTCTCAATATTAATACCATAACTGAAAGCACAATGTTTGTAAAGTGTTCTTTGCTCTACACTTTGTAAAGAAGTTCACTGGGAAATGTACATCTTACCTCTCTTCTCAGTTATTTTTTTATCTTTGATATCCCTTCTAGGGTGTACTAGGAGAAAGAGGAATAAAATTTAAATTGCATCAAGGCATTTCAAATGCACTGAAGCACTTGGTTTCTATGCAAGATAGAAATGTATGTCATAACATACAGTAAATTAAAGTTTTAATCTAAAAGCAAAGATGGATGGACCTCAATTTATGCTTTTAAATATTATGTTTAGAATACAATATTTCTCTAATGAGTAGAGTAAATTTAAAAAAAATAAAGATGTGTAGAATTAAGATGAATGTTTTTGTAATTATTTGAGTATTTTTATAATTTTGGACCATTAAAAGTAAGTATACACACTACAATATTTAATATATTCTAATACTCACATTTAGCTTTCTAAATAAAAGAAGGCTATGGACCAACCATTCTTGTTATTCCCAGACAAACTTGTTCTCTGTCTGGTTGTCACTAAATCTGAAGCTTAGGCTTTCGTGACTCCTCTTTTTATATGTTAAGAATAACAAAAGGAAAGCAAGCACCAAATGCAGAAGCAAGTGTGTTTTTCTGCAGAGAAATCGCAAAATCAGGAGGCTTTTCACCTCCAGGTCACTGGACTGAAAGCAGAGCTAGCTGACCAGGTTGTGCCTGACAGCAGTTTTATGATACAAGAATGCAAAATAAGGAGATGAACTCACATCACATGGTTCAAGTCTCCTTGTTAGATATTAAAAATTCCAAGGACTAGAAAGAGACTGTTTTTCCCTAACATATTTATAAACTTTTCAAACCCACCTTGCTTAAAAGTATTTTCTCATTTTATCTTCTGCAGTTCTCACCAACTAAGATTTTTATAGTCCAACTCCGAACTCTTCTACGCTTAAGTAGATCAAGAGGCTGAAACAAACACACAAAAACTCACATGCTGATTAGTCTGACTTTATGTTTAGACTGAAGTCCTCATCAGATCATTACAAAAGCCCAGAAATTCAACTGCTTTATCTCTTCAATTTGCTCTTTTCTTCGAGATGACTATTTTCTGACCCCTCTTCTCCTCTTCTTTTCCCTTCTTTAATCCTTACATCCCTTCATCTTCCTCACTCAGAGGTAAGAACCTGCTTTTTATTTAACTGATAAAATACATGCAATTAGATGAGAAATTCCATATTTTTCTCACCACTAAATCTACTGAACTACCAAGGATTTTTATATGTTCCAATGACTCAGCCTTCCTTTCTGTTATGAGTGAACTACCTCTCCTTTTATCTAAGGACAGTCACTTCATTTGTGGATTCAACCATATTCCTTTATGAATGCCTGTTCAAGGAATTTGTTCCTGCATTTATCCCTTCTCTTTTCTGTATCATCAATTTTCTCCCGTTAAAGATACGTTCCCATCAGCCTAAATACACATGCAGTAGTACCCAATTAATATCTATTCCTTGAGTTCGTCACCCTTAAGTCCTGCCTTATTTCTTGCTTCCCTTTATAGAAGAATTCCATGAGTTTCTCCACTTGCTTTCTCTGCTCCCTCACTTCTTCTCTCATGAACCAACACCAATCAAGCTGTCTTAGCCCCTTCACCCCTGAAACTACAATGCAAAAGTCACTGATAGTCTCCATGTTGTGAAACTGATAGCCATTTCTCAGATTTCCCCTTTGTAGACATGTCAGTATTATTTAATCTTCTCTTAATGAAAATTTCTTCATTTGGATGCCAGAAATGCACAATTTCTTGGCTTTCATTTGACTTCAGGGGCTGTTTCTTAACCATCTCCCAGCTTAATCTTATTCTGCCTAATTTATAAAATCTGGCATGCCTGTGGGCTCAATTATCATTTCTCCATTTGTACACACTTCCTAGCTGACCTCATCATCTATAAACTGGTTACTTCACAAATTATATTTCTACTCCTACCCTGCCTGCCAGTCCCAGACTCCTATATCTAACCATTCACTCAGCTTCTTAGATGTCTAATAGATATCTCAGAACTAACATATCTGAAACAAGTCTTGAATTCCATTTTCCAACCTTTGTTTCCGCAAGTGTCCCTTTCTCAATAAATGTACTATGATTTACTCATCTAAAAAGAGAAAAGAAAGTTGTCCTTGAATTCCCTTTCTCTTACTTTCCATATCCATCCATCAATTAGACTGGCTAGCTCTCTCTTTGAAATATAAATAAAAAAATATTGCAAAGGGTCTGAAGACATGACACAGTGGAAAAAGTAACCAGAATTTCAAGAACTTTGTGGCAAAAGTTAAAAGAGAAATCTATAACTCTAATGATTTCCATCTCTTGGTGGAATGAGGATGTTAATGATGCTCAAGAATTAGAAAGAACTGGGATTAAAGTAGAACAAAGAACACAAGTGTAGGGAGTGGGAAGATGTTCCTGTTCCTCTGAGATAAGAGAGAAGATGAAGAGAATAGGCAGAGATTGATGTCTGGGTATTTGGATCTCAACCTTAAAGTGGGTAATCACCATTGCCCAATTGACTAATGGAGATAGAAAAAATTGAGGGGGTATGAACGGGCTGACATCAATCATCTCAGCCCAGTCTAGATGCCTCCGTTGTATGGAAGATAATTTTTTCCAATCTTAAATGAGCTTCGGCATTTTCCTGTACTGAAGGGCAGGGGTGCTGACGTCACCCCATAAATGTACCACAAGACTCCTGGGTGACTGAATAAAGAAAAATGGCATGGTAATGCCAGCCTTATACCAAGATTTATATATTGATAGCAGGTGCAAGGTATTGAAATAATCATACTCCTTAGGGCTGTTCAAAGTCACTGTCTTTCCTCTGATTTGTTACCTTTTATGCACATTTTTTATCCCTTTCCCCCTCTTCAGCATACTCAGTTGTTTCATGTACATATTTTTTTGTTTGTATTTATTCTTTTAAAATTGGTATTGTTTTGTATATAAGCATTGTTTAATTTGGGGATTATCTGGTTCACCGTCTTGTTTGTTGTAATCAGCATTGTTTCTAAGATCCACTCATTTTGTTATGCACACATTTAATCATCATTTTCAATTGACCATTCTACAGAGTACTCCTTGATGTACCCCTGCCACATTTTGCCTGTCTCTTCTACTGGTGATAGACAATCAGAATGCCTCCAGCCCCTTACCACCTCAAACATTAATGAGATTTCTCACAGAAGTCCTTTGTGGACCTGTGAGAATTTCTTTGGGATGAATACTCAGGAACAGAGTTTCTGAGTTATAGGGTATGTGAACATTAAATTTGTTTAAGCACTATAGATTGTTCTTCAAATGAGCCACGCTATTTATAAATTGTCCCTATTAGTGCCTGAAGGTTACTATATCCTAGTTTTCTTCAACTCTCCTTGCATGTTAGAATTACCAGGAGGGTTCTTTAAAAATATTCAAGTCAGGAGCCTATATTCTGATTGATATAGACAGAGTGAATTTTTGACATGTAATAGTTTTTAATCTTCCCAGGTGATTCTAATGAGCATGTAAATATGAGAACCATTGTTATAACCTCTCAAAATCACCAATACTTGGCATTATACAATTTTCTAACTTTGCCAATCAAATTAATATAAAGTAATATGGTTTAAATTTGAATTTTGGTGATTACTAATAAGTTTGAGCATCCGTTTATATGCTTCTTAGCCTTTTGGGTTGTTCAACAAATTGATAGTTCTTATTGTTTGTCCATTTTTGTGGGGAGCAGTCACTGACTTTTTAAAATTGATTTTTAGGAAAGCCTTTTTATATTTTAGATATTAGTTATTATCAGATTTAGAGAGAGAACATATCTTTTCTCAGAATTGTCATTTGTTGATTACCTCTTTCATGGTTACCTTTTCTGAAATTAAATCTTTAATTATGATGTAATCAAATTTATTTCTATTTTTGCATTTTTTTTTCAAGAAATTCTTTTCTTGCTCTAGGTCAAAATGATATTCTTTTTGTATTTTCTTATATTTTATAGGCTTTTTTTCTTACTCATAAAGTTATTAATGCATTTGGATCCCAACTTTGTGTAGTGTTAGGGATAAAATGTTTTTTTCCCCCCCTCCATATGAGCCAAATTTCTGAATACCATCTGTTAAAGAGCATATCCTTGGATTTATGATGTCCTCTTAATCATATGTTAATATTCTACCCTTAATCAGAATTAAGATCCCATCTTTCAGGGATATTTATGAACTCTTTATTCCAATCCACTTCTTGGATTTCCTGCCAATGTTATTACTGTTTTTATTACAATAATTTTACAATATATATGTTTTTATATCACTTAGGATTTCTTTTTAAACTTTTTTAAAGGGTAATTTAATTATTTCTAAACATTTATTATATCTTATAAATATTAGAATAAGTTTAGACAGATGCTAAAACATATGGAGGAAATTTTATGTGGACATTTATATGGAAGAATAAATAATTTTAGAATAAGTTTACAGTAAATTACTCTCTTTTATATGCAATGCATTTTCACAAGTTACTAAATCCAGTTGGAAATTTTGATTATATGTTTTGGATATATAAATTATTTGGGAAATAATTGATATTTTTATAACATTAAGTTATGTTGCTCAGAGCAAGAAATATATCCATTTGTGTAAATTATCTTTGTTTATATACAAGTTTAAATTGTTTTCTCCATAGAAATTGTAAGAATTTTTTATATTAATTTTCAAGATACTTTATAGTTTTATTCCTATAGTGAATAATATTTCATTTTTGATCATGCTAGCTATTATAGGTACAGAGTAATACTATTCATTTTTATAAGTTGATTTTGTATATGGCAATTTTGCTGAACTCTCAGTATTAATTCTAATAGGTATTCTGCAGACTTTAAAAGATGGGTAGTCATATCATCTGTAATTAATATTAGTTTTATCTCATCCCTTCCATTCATCACACTCATATCTTTTTCTTTCCTGCTATGGCAGGAGCAAGTACCTTTGGTACCATGGTACAAGGTTTATTTTGCTCCCAGGCTTAAAAGTATCTTAATATTCTCCATTAAGTGTGATAAATGGTGAAGATTACCAAGTGAAGAAGATTGTCATCCTTTCTAGTTTGTTAAGGGATACTTTTTTTTCTTTTTAATTCTGTAAAAGTTTTTTCAAACTGAAAAAAGTTTATTGTGCATTTATTGAGTTAATTACATCTTTTCTCAATCAGCCTGTTAATGTGCTTAATTATATTGGCAAATTTTCTTATATTGAACAATCCTTGCATCCTTGGCATAAACCTCATATTATCATGATTATTATATTTCTTTATTTTTTTAAATTTTATTTATTTATTTTTTTGATGTGAGTGGACCATTTTTAAAGTCTTTATTGAACTTGTTACAATATTGCTTCCGTTTTATGTTTCGGTTTTTTGACCATGAGGCATGTGTGATCTTAGCTCCCGGACCAGGGATCAAACCTGCTCCCCTTGCATTGGAAGGCAAAGTCTTCACCACTGGACTGCCAGGGAAGTCCCACATGCTTATTTTAAATACACTATCTCACAGTAGCTGTGAAGAGTTGAATTGTGTCCTATCAAAATTCGTATGTTGAAATCCTAACCCCCCATTACCTCAGAATACTAAAAAAGTATGTTTTCAGTGGTAATAACTCTGAGGCATTGTTTGTCTTCAATGTAGTTATTACTCCCTCACATTATATTATATTATAGTTACTCCATATAACATTCATAGTTCAAAGTTCTTTTCTTTCAGTATACCTTGAAAATATTGCTTACTTGTCTTTTTTGCGTCCTTTGTTACTGTTATGAAGTTTATTATTAATTTGGCTGCCTGCATGTATTGTATATTTTGTCTTGCATTTACTATTCTAAATTTTAGAATAGTCTAAATATGTAAATAGTGTAATATGCTTAAGTAAATAGTATAATATGCTTAAGTCTGAAACTTTCAATTTGACATTTTTCATAATCAATTTTAATTCTGTGAAAATCCACTTCATAATTTTTTTTAACTATCTTTTTTCTCTCTTTTTATTTTTCTTTCTGGTATTCCCAGGATCTAGATTTTGGCACTTTTATTTCTATCCTCTAACTCTCTCAGTATTTCTTTGATATATCTCTTCAGTCTTTTCATAGTCCCCTAGGAGGGTTTCTCCATTTAATCTTTGTGCTCAGTAATTCATCTATAAATTTTACCTATTTTGCAACTTAGTCCATTTTTATGGCTTTTTACAATTTCAGGCATTATGCTTTCATACTGATATTTTCCATTTGGTTCACTTATTAATGACTTCTTATTCTTTTCTCACTTACAAATATTTCCTCCTTTGTCCTTAGGTAGATACTATCTCCATTTCCTTCTATTCTTAGAATTTTGTTCCTATGAAAAGTTTAACCTAGATAAAGAATATTTGCCTTATTAGAGTAAATTTTTTCTTCATGTTTTTGGTATTGGAACAATCACAGTGTTTGCTGGACTCCAGTCTGAAAATATATGTGGCTTTATCAAATTATTCATTAATTTATATTGTTTCAGCAAATATATTATTTCAATAGATTTCTTCCTGTTTAACAAAGGAAATAGTTCTTTTGTCAGAGAATCATCATGGCTATTATCATTATAAGCTTGTTTATAATGTTTTCTTTGATGAAAAAGTAAGTGCATTGTCTTTATTTGCATAATTTATCACAGTCCTGTACTATGTATGTAATAAGGTAAGATTGTAGCTTTGTTAATTGGATTACTAAACAATCTTAGAAATTTTCCTAACAAAATATCTTCAAATTAGTTGTACATTTTCAACAGATTTTGGGAGCTAAGATATATGTTCGTATTACGATAAAATGTATATTGTTTTAGAAAACAACTTGTTAATTCACTTTGTAATTAAACAGATATTTACTCTGGGTATGAACTAGATGCTGCTAGGGATGCAAAAATAACAAAATTTAAAAAACTAAGATACATTTACTTTTCTAGGATTGCAAAATGATTTTGCAATTCATTTGATGCTGAAATGAAAGCACCCATGAGTGCAAGAGAATGAGAGGGCTAGCTCCATTTGAGTAGATATATTCAAACGAAAGTTTGCAAATTAATTCAATGAGGTAGGTTGATGTTAGTTGCCAGAACTCCTTGTGAGTATGGTTAAATGGAGTGTCAAATAAAAAATAAATCCAGATTTAGATAAGGAGAGACCTTATTTGAAAATATTAGTGCAATAAGGGGAGTGGATGATTGTGGTAGGGAGAATATGCCAAGCATAGGATCATCTCAGGCATCTCAAAGGCTAGGCAGAAAAGGGCTTTTCTCTTATAAGGAGGAGTAACCAAGGCTGGAAAGAATGGGATGTGGGTGGGAAGGTAGGATGAGTGAGGATGGTACAACTGGGGAAAATAGACCAGAGAATGTTTTACTGTGAGGTCAGCCTCTTCTTAGAGGAGACTATGAAGGAAGGGTTGAGGCTGCTAGGCTGAGAGTGGGTCAGAGGAGCCTGGGGGAAGGAGAGAAGCTTAGCTAAAGTTTGGTCAAATCAAGGTAGCAGGTCTTTTGTCCAGATTGGTCAGTGGCACAAACAGTTCAGCTAATCATTAATGAAGCAAAGAATGGGAATTTGGAGGGTCAAAGTCTGGCCTTGTCCTGGATAAACAGGGGAGTGCCCTAAATCTTATCTAAGTCTTGTAGGGAAGGGTGGTTCTTTGTAGCAAGCCATTTCCAGAACACAGAGGGATGGGGGATTTCCTTAACCTTTGTTATTTTCCAGGGTCGCAGGGCTAGGGTAAAGTTCAACATGGTCAAGATGGTGATGAAGGTAAAGAGATTTCTGAGGAGAAATGTTTTGGCAGCTAGATGGGAAAGGCTGGTTGAAAGCCCACAGGAAGGAAACCAGCAGATTTAAGATTGCCATAGTCCCACTAAAGTTAAAAATAGGAAGTTTTGATTGTAGTCACAGAGGCAGAATGCATTATTAACTGTGGTCAAAGCAGTATTGCGTGTAGGCAAGTGTAGTGCCTCTAAGAGTAACAGTAATGCCTCTAACAGTAAGGAAAGCATAATTTTCGAGTGGAGATATTTGGAGGCTCTGTTTTGGAGGATTAGATTTCCTGCCCATCAATTCCCTCCTAACTAAGCCACTAACATTGTGAGGTGCTCTAGATATCAGGTGAAAAGATGTGAGAAGTTTCTTCCAGGGCTGATTTAAGAACTGGTAAAAGGAATAATTTCCCTCTGTCTGTCTGTCTTAAAACAAAACTGTATAAAGTGTTTAAAATGGCAAATCTATGCACATTTATAAATTCCTGATTGTTAGAACTTAATGTAAAGATAAAAACTGCTTACCATACAAAATGTCAAAAAAAAGATCATATTAAAGCAAGACATTTAAATGAAAAAAATCCTTTCAAGTGAAATACCCTAATAAAAGGAAGAAAATTTGAAACTGAAGTAAAAATTTTTATATTGTTGCTTTGTCTGTAGAGATCAACTGAATCTTAAAACAATATATATTTCACAAATTCTAGTCTTAAAATCCATTGTCTTGAGTCCTAGACTATAATAGCATTAAATGAGCAGTCAAGCTGTTTTATTCTAGTCTTTCAAAGGAATTCAGACAGTTTTGCCAAAGATAATGTTACCTCAGTAATGGGATCCCACAAGTTCTCACTCACAGTTAGGATATGGATATCAAAGTGTTTGGTGAAATGACGAAAACAGCAGGTCTAAAAAGATAATTCTTTTGTGTACAATCAAAATAAAAAGGAGAGACAGTGTATTGTGAGTTTTAAAAAAAGAGGAGAATGTTCAGTAGAATTTGTACAAAGAACTTCAAAGTCTAACCTTTAAAATGAAGCTAAACCTAGGTTACCTTTAGGTCCACATATAGGAGAGCCATGTGTATTCTTTTGTAAATAATGTTTGTTTCAATATTTTGTCTTTAAAAATATTTCTCTTAGCATAATTTATTTATTGTGATTATTTCATTTTAGAGAAAGGTAACTGACCTCCCATTAAGAACATAAGATAACCCAGGGAGAGAAATAGTTCATCGATCATTGGTTGAAGTTCTCATGAAAAATCTCGATCTAGTTATTGAAATATACTGCTATAAGCCTGCCAAAGTATAGCTCAGAATTTTATAGACACTTGTGGAAGTATATTGGGATACTCATCATACCCCTGGGATTGCTCAGGTGGTTTGAGATTTCCGCTACATCTCCTTCCCTGAAGCTTTCTCTCTTTTGGTTGAAAGGGCACAACCTTATTCTGGAGGGGGTGAGTGGCGGCGGCACCACCAGGCTGATACTCAGTCCCTGCACGGAGTTCTGTGGTATCCCAGCTTTGCCATAATTATTGTCCGGATACTACTGCACAATGCTTAGCTCTGGAAATGACTTTTGAATATACTTCATTCAAATCCTCTTACAATAGAAAATGTTATTGTTAGAATAAAGTGGTTCAAATTTCATAGCTTTCAGTGTCAGTAAGAATAGGCTGTATGTGCCCATTTTTCTTTTTGATTCATTGTAGCCTTTATTTTGACTTCGCTCTTGGCATTGGAAGAAATTCAGGCCCTTTTTATTTTGTTGCATAGAGCTGGTATTTCTGGACCTTATATGTCAAGGTTTTCTCATATATAAGCCATTCTGAAGAGTTGGCCACATTATCAAGAGCTAAAGCTGTCCTTAGACCTTCCTCCCCTCCTAGTCAAGGGTGTTGCACAAGAGTCTAGTTGGGAGCCTCAGGGAGGGCCAGTGGATGGCTCCCAGAAGGCGATTAGCAGTGTGGCTAGGAGCCCTCTGCTCTAATCAGCATGTGCCACACGTGCTCTGCCCTACAACCTGAAACCCTTCCCCCCGCCTCACCTTTAGCCTTTGCCCATTTGGGAAGTGACTGTTCACATACACTCTGAAGCTGCCCCTCTGTACGAAACAGCCATTCCATGCTTCCTCCTCTCTCTTTCAGGGGTATCTACCTCTTTTATAGGGCTCCTCCCTATCCATGGAGCCCCATACCCAGTCTTGCCTACCTGTCAAAGATGATAAGTTCATTGAAGGCAGGGACCATGTGCTACTTATTTTTACTTTTCCACTCCTATAATGCTTGTCGAATAACGTGGTCTTGAAATGTATCTTTTGGAAGGGCGAAGGATTTTTTTATGAGTGTTAAGAGATACGGGTCAGTATTATGAAAATAACGATAAGCATTTATATCCCAAGTTAAGGAATTTCAGAAAATACTAATGCTGCTATTTCTTAGTAAATTATAAATGTATAGCCTCTTAAACACGTATCATGTGACTTCTCCTTCTGTGAAATGTCTCAGTTTGTGCACTGGTTAGTTTTCTTGGCTGCACTCAGTAATGATCTACAAAAGCAAAGAGCCCTTTGCAAATTACAGTCCTACAATACAATGAAGAAGAATATTATAAGATGTCTTACAATTGGGAGTTTTAAGCAGAGAACCTTTACAATAGACACTAATTAGATCCTTAAGAGTGTCAAAAATGAGCTGAGTTCTCCCAGGAGGATTTTGGAAGTTTCCTTTACCATGGCAAGCAATGAAGTTGCAATTGTTAGCAACTACTTTAGAGTATTTAGCAATGTGGAGGAGTTAATGCAGGATCTAAAATTGTCTGACATCATGTCAGGATTACCTTCCTGGATTATATATTCAAAAAGCACACAAAAGTTTTGAGAGTAAGAAAATGCATCTTATATGCATTCACACGAGAAAGAACTTTTTTTTTAACTTCACCTAATTTACCATCCTGCAAAGAACTAAACCTAATGATTAGTCTTCATTATTTTAACATCATCTCTGATCTCTTAGTGAACAGGATTTTAAGATGATGTATGACATATTAATGTGAACCATGTTTTAATCAATACTGAGGTTTTTTTTCTTTTAACCTTGAAAGAATTCAAGGAAAATTTGATATTAAATGTACTTATAAGGATAAAAATGAAATTCAAAGCCAGATGCTTTACAGCTTTTAATATTCATACCATATAGAGTTCCTTTAGTCATAACAGTGTGACAGTTTTTTAAAACAAGAGCTTGGGCAGCAGGTTGCAAAGCAGGAAACTGCCATTCATTAAAAAGTCACCCTAAACTTCTTCTAAACTAAATTATAAATATCTGTGGATTTCCTTTGGTAAATAGTTTTCAAACTTGGATATGCTGGATTTATTTTAGAAAAATGATTGTTGGCTTCAAACTTGTTTTAAAATTAGGCCTAAAAAGGTTAAATTTATAGAGTAAATGAATACCAAGTGGCCTCATGGTGTTTTGTCAATGGGATTACTGATTTTTACTTAAAATATGGGATTAAAAGAATTCATCTAATGGCATCTGCTATTAATATTTATAATGTATTTAAAAATTTTTATTTGGAGATTTAAAACTCCCAATTGGCTTTAAACTTGGAGTGGTAATATTTCAATACATCATGAATAATTTATGAATTATGAGTTTTTTCCTTGATCACGTTTAAATATTCCATTTGTATTTTGAATGTAGCCAGACTTACTTGCCTCTGGATCCTTAAGAAAGATAAAAGCAAAAATGTATATAGTTTTTTATAAAGAAATTCAAAATGGGCCTTAGGAAAAAAAAATCACTCTTACCGTTCCCCGTATATAATTAGATTATCTGTTTCTTCTTGATCAAGCTTTGATCTTTTGCATACTTTAAAGATGTTGCTCCTCTGTCTTCTAGTTTGCAGGGTTTCAGATGTGAAAACTGCTGCCATCCTAATCTTTGTTCCTCCGTACTTGTCTTTTTCTCTGGCTGCTTTTAAGATTTTCTCTTTGTTCTTAAAATTGAGCAATGATTATGATGTGTCATGGTGTTGTTTTCTTTTTGTTTCTCATGTTTGGGGTTTAAGCTTGTTGAATCTCTGGGTTTATATTTTTCATCATTTGAAAAATTCTCAGCCTTTATTTCTTCAAATATTTTTCTCTCTCCTCTCCTTCAGGGACTATTGAACCACTTGAGGCTTTTCCATAATTCAGTGATCCTCTGTCTCTCCCTCCCTCCCTCCCTCCCTCCTTCCTTCCTTCCTTCCTCCTTTCCTCCTTCTCTTCCTTTCTCCCTTCCTCCCTTTCTCCCTCCCTCCCTTCCTTCCTTCCTCCTTTCCTCCTTCCCTTCCTTTCTCCCTCCCTCCCTCCCTCCGTTTCTTCCTTCCTGCCTGCCAGCTAGACTTTCCTATGTTGCATTATAATTTCTATGTCTGTGTCTTCAATTTCACTACTCTTTTCTTCTGCAATGTCTTACCTGCCGTTAATCTCATATAGTATATTTTTTACTTTATACATTGTGGTTTTCATTTCTAGAAGTTCTATTTGGGTGTTTTTTTGTATCTATTTAATCTATCTCCTAGCTTCTTGAGCATATGGAACATATCTAAATGTCCTTGCCTACCACTACCATCATCCAGGTCATTTGTAGATCAGTCTTGATTAATTTTTCTTCCCATTGTGGATTGTATTTTTCTGCTTCTTTGCATGTGATTGATATATATATATATATATATATATATATATATATATATGGCCACCCCCCCCCCCCACACACACACACATTTTATTGCATACCAAGTATTGTGAATTTTACCATGTTGGGTGCTAATTAACCTTAAAATCCTTTTGAGCATAGTTTGGGATATAGAGAAGTTACTTGGAAATAGTTTGATTCTTTTGGGTCTTGTTTTTAAAGATTTGTCAGGTGAGGCCAAAGCAGCATTTATTCTAGCCTTAATTTTTCCCCACTGATAAGATGAGACTCTTCTTAGTAATCAAACTGAAGTTCTGTGAATTCAAAATTTTCCTTCCTTGCTGTTTGTTCTTGTGTGAGCTACAGGCACTGTTCTCTCTAAATTTTGTGGGTGGCTCTATCCTCAGTCTTGGGTCATTATCATTACTCAGTTCGATTGTAAGAAGGATTTTTTACAGGTATCTTTAGTGCTTTCGGTAGAGTTCTTTCCTCTCCAGTGCTCTTGACTGCAAAATAGGCATCTTCATTTCACCACATTCTCAGCAATATCTCCAAAACTCAGGGAGATTGCTGGGGTTCAACTGAGTTGCACCTCCCTGGACCATAGTCTGGAAACCTTCTCCATGCATTAAGCCAGGGAAGTCATAGGGCTTACCTTATTTGTTTTTCGTCTCTCATGGATCACTGTCCTTTGTTGCCTGATGTCTAATGTCTTAACAGTCATTGTTTCATACCTCTTGTTTCATTTTTTAGGTGTTTCAGATGGTAAGAGAAATATAGCCTCTGTTACTCTGTCTTGGCCAGAAGCAAAAGTGTCTAAATAAATCTACATAGCTGAATTTAATATATGGAAAGGTGTCAACATAAATTTCTGAGGAAGGTTTGGATTATTTATTGAATGATAGTGGTTCTTTTTCATTGGGATATCAGTGTATGTTTTCATACCATATAGCACTGTTAATCTTAAAGAGTTTTATATTTTAAAAACAGGATTATAAAAAGTATAGCACATGCAAATACACACAGAGACACACAATATTCAATAGTCAATCCCGGGGAATGTGAAGTTGAATGAGTGTTGTCATATAACTGATGGCCATGTAAATTGTTACAACCCCTTTATGTTTAGTTAAAAAAAAAAAGAAAGAAAACCTAAATAGTAATACTTTATATCTAGTGATTTTTACTCTGGGATGCTATTTTATGGGAAAAATGAATAAAAGCTAATTTTTATGTAAATTATTCCCTTTGTATATATTTAGCTAAAATTTAGAAATAATAGTTGTTTAATGATAGGGCAATGGTGCATCCATGTGTATATAGTCACCAAAACAATCTTTACGAAAAGTTTATCCAAACAGAAAGATTTATATTATATTGTAAATGGAAGTAAAATCCGTTTATATAGAACTTATATTTCTTAGCTTATTAATGTGTTAAGTTGATAATGACATATATCTTATTATGTCAACTGTAGAGTGCATTAAAATGTATTTTTGTTGTTTTTAAATTTATTTATTTATTTAATTTATTTTTGGCTGCGTTGGGTCTTCCTTTCTGCGTTCGTGCTTTCTCTAGTTGCGGAGAGCGGGGGTTACTCTTCATTGTGGTGCGTGGGCTTCTCATTGCGTTGGCTTCTCTTGTTGTGGAGCACGGGCTCTAGGCACGCAGGCATCCATAGTTGTGGCTCGCGGGCTCTAGAGTGCAGCTCAGTAGTTGTGGCGCACAGGCTTCATTGCTCCCCGGCATGTGGGAACTTTCCGGACCAGGGCTTGAACCCTTGTCCCCTGCATTGGCAGGCGGATTCTTAACCACTGCACCACCAGGGAAGCCCAAAACATGTATTGTTATACATTAAATAGGTGTAAGTATATTGAATGCCGACTTAGTGCCATGCACTGTACTATATACATGAGCATAGAGAGGGGAAGTAAGATCTGTTTTACAAAGAAGTGTAGAGTGCCATAGGATCAAATAAATAGGCTAAAGAATGGTGTTTGGAAAGTGAAATTATTGGTTTTTAGTTACATTACAAGAATGGCTTATCTGATATTCATTGACATTTATATCTACATGTTTTGTGAGCAGGCAACAATCCTTCTGGTGTTTTAGAGTCATAGAATTGTACTGTTATTTTATATTCTTCTTATTTGGCCTACTGAACTTTATACAATTATTCTAAGGTTTATTACTTTCTGTCTATATGTCCCCAAAGAGTTTATATTATATTGTTCTTAATTTAAAAAGCACAATATTATTTAATTTCATGGATTTTAAAATTATATAGTATTAAATGCCATTATATTTTATGGTCTGCTATTGTTGAAAATGTCTACCTAAAAGTGATGAGATTTGGGTAGTGAAGAGGCATACTGAATTTGATCTTTTGATTAATAGACATCATGGTATTGGTCTCTTTATTCTTCCAGAGAAATTGAATCTTACATTTGGATACATTATATTCCTTTTCTGCTAGTTTTTGATCTTCACTTATTCCTTGAGGATATGATCAATTAATAATCATGTCTGTTATGTTCTAGGTGAAGAGTAACTCTTGGGAGAATACAGAATATATTTTGTCCTTATTGTATTTCTTTGCATCTTGCAGAGTGCCTGGAACTGGAGATCAATAAATTATTTCTGAGTGAATGAATAAATTAATTGTAGAAAATGAAGTCATTTTAATTGTTATATATATATATATAATAGTAATATCTTTCATACTATAGAAAATAAACCATGTTATATTGTTAATATACATGGAATAATTATCTTGGCATTCTAATTCTTAAAATGTATTCTCTACCTATCTTGTATTAATAGCATATATCATGAGAAGATGAGTAAAGTATGGGGTGAATAACAGATTGATATTACTGTGTCATTATCTAAGTCTACTAAACAGTACCTAGTAATATTTTATAATTCAGTTAACTATTTTAATTTTTCTTGGGAGTAGAAGTGCAAGGACAGAGATAGCAGTAATGTCACTGCAATAACAACTTTATGATAAAGATTAATTTCTCTGCTGTGCTTCAATTGCTATGTAGATTTATGGAGAGTGTACGGACTGAATGTTTGTGTCCCTTGCAAATTCATATGTTGAAGCCCTCTCCCCCAGAGTGCTGGTATTTGGAGATAGAGCCTTTAGGAGCTAATTAGGTTTAGATGAGGTCACAAAGGTGGGGCCCCAGTGATGGGATTAGTGTCCTCATGAGAACAAGAAGAGATAAGAGTGCCCTCTCTCTTTTCTGCCATGTGAGGAGACAGCCAGAAGGTGGCTGTTTACAAGCCAGGATGAAGGTCCTCATTAGAACCCTACCATGCTGGCACCCTAAAGTATGACTCTCAAACTTCCAGCCTCTAGAACTGCGAGGAATAAATTTCTGTTGTTTAAGCCACCCAGTTGATGGTATCTTGTTATGGCAGTCTGAGCAAACCAAAATAAAAATTGTTACTGAGAAGCAGGGTGCTGCTGTAACAAACACCTAAAAATGTAGAAACAGGTTTGGAATTGGGTAATGGGGGGAAGCTAGAAGAGTTTTAAAGTGCATGCTAGAAGAAACCAAGAGTATTTTGAAGGTATTACTAAAGATGATTCTGGTGAGAGGAGAGCTGGAGAGGAAGTTTCCATCTTCTTAGAGAATACATAGATAATCATGAACAGAATGTTGTAGAAATCTGAATGGTAAAGGCCATTCTGATAAGGTCTCGGAAAAGTGGAACATGTTTTTTGAACAACGGTGAAAAGGTGATCATTGTAATAAAGTGGCAAAAAACTTGGCCAACTTGTATTTGTGTTCTAGTGTTTTGTGGAGGGTAAAACTTGCAATCTATAAAATTGGATGTTAGCTGAGGGGATTTCTAAGCAAAATGTTGAAGGAGGGGCTTGGTTCCTTCTAATTGATTATAGTAAAATGTGAGAAGGAAATGAATTTGTTAAGCAGAAAGTAATCAGTACTTAAAAGATTTGGAAAATTCTCAGCCAATCCATATAGCAGAGAACACCAAAGGTATGGCCAAATAGCCCTTTGATGAGATTAGTATCTATGTGAATTGCAGACCTAATCAGCTACTCTAGCAAAACATTGCCAGTTTCAACTGAAGAAGAGGGAGATGGGATGAAATGAAGAACAGCTTTTGGATTTCTTAGATCCCACAGGAAAGGACCATACAGCTATTTGGCTGTGAATGTGCACTATTCTTCAAGACTAGGAATGAATGATCCTGAATGTGACTCGGAGATCATCAAGGCTCCCTCCTTGGCTTCAGGGGTGGGGAATGGGAGGCATGCCATTGCCTTGGTTTCAACAGATAGGCAGCAGCTGTCTGGAGCATCATGGGACACAGGGCTGCCAAGCATAGCCTGATTGGGGGTGGGGGGCATGACCCCCATTTATATCAGAAGACTTCTGTTTATCCACCACTGCTGTTAATGAAAACCCAAAACATTACCACACTTCTTGCCAACAAGCTCAGGGAAAAGTTAACCTTCTTTATTCTTAAATTTGAAGGTAAATATAATTAGTGAAAGACGTATAATAGGATAAAAGACAAAAGTTAAGGAACTTTGGAGGAATTTCATTTGATATATTGTTCTTATCTGCTGTGCCACTCATAATATTGAGTGTTACGTTTATTCTTACCCATTGTCCTTCAGGATATTTTGAAATATTGCTTTTAAACATCTAGAAAATTTTAAAAGACTTTGTGATTAAAATAATTTACATAAAAGAGGTTGATCAACATTCCTTTATTTATGCTTTACTATTTTCTTAATTTTATAGGCTATAAAGTGTGATTGAACTGAACATCTATTTGGTTGATCCTCATCATGAACCGTGCTTTTAGCAGGAAGAAAGGTAAGTGTGTCCACTAAAGACCTGGCAGTCATTTCAATATTACTGTTCAAATCCAGCAGAGATGTTAAGAAATCACTTTTTCTGATTATCAAACCATGTGACTCTAGAATGAAGTTAGAGTTGCAAAAAATAAAGTGATCTGACAGGAAGTTAGTCCTAACTTCACTTTTCATAGCCATAGGACTAAATTCCCTGAGCTTACATGGGCTATAGTGTTTTAAATTCACTCGTGTGTGTGTGTGTGTGTGCATGAACTTCACTTTTTATTGAATAATGAATAAGGATTCATGATGGGTGAATTGATAGCAAGAGGCCAAATAAATTTGTTATTAATTTTAAAGTAGGAATTTAAAATAAGTATAAATATATCGTAATTATCAGTACAGAAATTTTTTTAAGGGGCAGGAAAACATGGCATTTGGCAAAATATTTCTTGATACACTCATAGGAAAGATAGAAAAATTTGATAGTTTTATATAGTTCAGTAAAGTTAAAATAATGTATCCTTGCCATTCTAGAAGGAGTTCTCTAGTGGTGGGCACAGGGCTGTCTCCTGTTTAACATGCTGTCAATGACCTGGGAGAGAATACTTAAATGATGCCACTCAAGTTCTTAGGTGATTGAAAGTAGGAAGAGATAACTGATGTGGTAGGATTACAGGCATATGGGGGGGAAATGACTAGTTAGGTCATATTCCACACTGTAAACTTAATAAGATATTGTAAATTGCCAAACATGGGTCCAGAACCTCTAACACTTCTATACTTATTTATATATGGTTATTATTTGGAAGATGAACCTTAATTGCTGTGTGGGTAAAACATGGCTGGAGAATAAAGTCATCAGTGTGGTTATCAAAGGTTCCAGTTCATTTTCTAATGGATGAATAATGAACAGTCTTGAACCAGGAAATAGATTAATTGTTCTACTCCATGCCCTCAGTCACAGTGTGTTCTTGCTTTTAAGGATGAATTGACACACTGTAACATGACTGGTTGATAAAGGCTGAGATGACTTCAGGACTTTCAACCATGCAACAGGAAGCATGGCTGAGAACCCTTGGTGTGGTCTTGCAATTTTTGAAGACCTATGAATGTTTGAATGCTGTCATTTGTTCATGGAACTAACTTTAATAAAGGACAAATGGGTGTAAATTATAAGGCCATTGATTAAATGTAGGAAAAAAATTCCAACAAAGTTGTGCCAAAGTATAACGGAATTATTCAAAGTATTACCTTTATTTTTTACTGAAATGAGAGGTGTTCGAACATTTGGATGTGGTACAGAGGATTAATGTATTCAGTAGGGATTTAGGTAATGTGAAGAACTTTCAGGCACCTTTCAACCCTGGGAAACCAGGAATTTATTATTTTACTTATTTTTCAGAATAAGAGGAAGGCAAAATGACATTTATTGTGGTCTGTAGCTTGCTTCTGATTTAAAACATATACCAAAAATAAAATCATCCTTCTTTTTATTCCCTTTACTAGTAAAAAATCTAGAAATAATTCTCTGATATATAGAAGTATTTTTACTAAGACAATAAAAACCTTACATCACAACTCATCACTTTAAACACACTATCTTGTTTTTTAAAGACATTTCAATATCTTTGCTTCTTTTTATTTGCTTAGAATTCCCTTTCCCATGGTTTTAAAATTGAAACTTCACATTTCTAATTTACTCTTTATTTGAAGGGGATTTGGAGTGGTTTTTCACTGAGAAATCCCAAGTGTTGGATAGTAAGATGAGTAACTGGCGATTGTATATTTGGCTCACTTGAAGACAGTGGGAGTACAACCATGAGGAAAATCAGAGTGATCTAGAGAATCAAGAAGCAGAAACTTGTTATTTCCTGCTTTGCTGCATTCTCTTTAAATTTCTTTTGACTTCTCTTATTTTTCAAGTCCAGTGATTACATATCAGAAAATTTTTGATCAGTATTTCACTCCAGTTCATTTAGAACCTGATGCCGGGAAGTTCTACCTTAAGTTCACCAGTCACTTCACACTGTCTCATTTATTACAGTTGTAAAAAGAAAACTTCTTGGAGCCTGTGCTCCTAGTTTCAACCAGTAGCACTATTTGTTGAATTTAATTTGAGATGTAAAACTGGAATTTTATCAGAGAATTCATATACTTGACCATCAGGAACTGTAATTATAGCCCTAGAGAATATATAATTCAAGTCATCTTTCCAATAACTAGCATCAACATACACTGTACTGTACTCTAAACAAAACAAGATCGTCTTTTATCTTTAAAAACTTATCTCTTATTTCATAGATATCCAATTTACTTGGTTATTACATGCAACCTTACTGAATCAGAAACCCAAGGAAAAGAGATTATCTTAAACCTAAACATAATTGGTTTTTTTTCTCTTTTTATTAAATCTCCCAATTAGTAATTTGGTATTCTTTGATTGAATTGTCCAGGCACTTCACTGATTTTCTTTGCAAATGCTTTAATGGTTATTAGAGTTGCTCATAGGGTCTGAAAAAAACTGAATGTACTAGAATTGCATCATTTTGGACTATTTTGAAAAGCTCTGTAAAAATTATCTAACCCCAGATTCATAGATTAAATTTTAATTAATGCTTTATAGCTTCTTTCTTTCCCTATGTTAGCTTTCTTTTTGAACTTTTAAAATCTTATATTCTATTTATTATGTCAAAAATTAATCGTTTAGTTAAAAAAGCATAAACGTGATTATTCAACTAATTACACTTTATGTTCTTTAACTTATCAGTTGATATAGTGATAAGTAGAAATAATCATAGTGCAAAGCACTTAAATTTCAATAGTTTTAAAATATTTTCCTTTTCATGAAAATTTTATTCAAATGCATCCATTCATCCATCAATATTTAGTTTTAAATTAATATGTTCAAAGTAGGTTTTTTCACTATTTTAAGCTCTGGTGATACAAGAATAATGAAGTTTACTGCATCTTTCTAGATGAACTCTTAATCTAAATACATTTGAATACCTAGATTTATTGACCCAGTAGTCAGAGTGGTTTGACAGCTGTCAAATATTTTTGAAATGTTGGCCTTTCCTTTTATGTGAATGTTCACTATTAAGTCAGTGATTATAGTTTAATATCAAGAAAGGGAACACATTCTAGAGTGTCTGTGTTCCTGTTTCATCACCAACTCTATGTATCCAGTATCTTTTGTGGGTCCATATAGTGACCAAAGACATCATCTGTACCCTTTCTTCAAGGTCAGACACATCTATATGAGTTAACATATAGTTTTTTCCTGTCAGTTTTTTCTTTTGCCAAAGTATAAATTAGAATGACATTAAGGACTCATTTTGGAAATCCTTCAGGTTTAATAGTTGTATTACCTATACTAGAGGTATGTAATGAACAACCGTTAAATCGTCAGCACTTGGTGTGTGGATGTAGATTTTTTGTAATTGTAGTAACTACAGCTTATCCGCTGGTAATTTAGTATTGTGATTGTTTTAGTCTTTCACCAGTAACAGCTAGATATATCTGACCTCTTTCTAGGTTACTGCAATACGAGACTATAACAAAGACAGTGTCATGAGTTTTAAAATAATAGTGTTTTAGAGGAGAAAGCAGTTATCCCTCTGCTTCAGGATTGGAATGAACCATCAGATTCAAACTTTAGTTAGACTTTGCATCCTCCTGAACTATGCTCTGTGTCTTGGAAAAGGAGACATGAGACGAATTGAGTTAAGGGGTAAAAAAAAGGAACTAGATATCTTTCTAGGTTTTCTGAAGGCAGATCTTTGGTGTTTTTATTATCTTGGCATACAGTATTGTGATAAATTTATTTTAATATACAAGAGCAAGACTATATTCCAAATCTAAGTACAAATTATTCTTGAATTAATCATATCACTATCCAGTAGCAGTCATAAAGAGAAAACTGTAGTTAAAATGAAAATCCATACAAGAAATAAGAGTTATACATTATTGTCAATGTCAGTATGTCAATACCGCTTTTTGAAGCCTAGGATGTATTGCTTCTCAAAATATTTCACCCAAGTACGGCTGTCACATATCCACTTCAGTAATCAGAAATAGCCCTAAAATTCATCATAGGCGCAGGATTTTATTGATCCCTCATGTTTCGTCTTAGAAATCCTTGTAAATATTGCATTGAACCCCATAAACATATTTAATATATAGTGCATTATCCTTTGAATGGTTTAAAATTCCAGGAATATATGCCATTTTCTCTATGTCTTCACATTCCTCCAGTTTGAGAACATATTAATTATACCGAACTAGTTTTTGTTAACATCATTTTCTTTTTTTTTTTTTTTTTTTGCGGTATGCGGGCCTCTCACTGTTGTGGCCTCTCCCATTGTGGAGCACAGGCTCCGGACGCGCAGGCCCAGCGGCCATGGCTCATGGGCCCAGCCGCTCCGCGGCATGTGGGATCTTCCCAGACCGGGGCACGAACCCGTGTCCCCTGCATCAGCAGGTGGACTCTCAACCACTGCGCCACCAGGGAAGCCCTAACATCATTTTTAAATGTTCTGAATTGAATGTTGAAAATGCTTTGTTAGTAATCTGATATTTTCTTTTAGTGTGTACTTATTTAATATTTTTCATGGTAAAATATATGTCTGATTTTATTCTATTTATAATAGTGATTCTAAATTTTTAAATTCCCATTAGGAGTAAAATATTCACAAAACTCCACTTAAGACATAACATATTTGAAGATTGAGAAGTTTTACTACAGACAAATGCAGTTTGTAAAAAATCAGCAAATTAGATTTGTGTAAACGTTAGCATGTTTTGCTTTTTTCCTGCTTATATGTTCCACAAAATATTTTTGGAAGATATGTGGAATATATAAATCAAATTCAAAAATTGAATGAAAATTTTATTTTCTATTTTATCAATAATATACAATACAAATTACTTTCGATATCTTCTATTTTTTTTAACATCTTTACTGGAGTATAATTGCTTTACAATCTTCTTTTAATTACTTTTATTTCTATTATTCTATTACACTAATTTAAATAGTGTAATAATTTCAAATTACTGCATTTAAGATCATTTATATCCAAAACTCCTGATAGTGGACCCTCAATCAATGTTTCTTTAAATTGAGGTTAAAAAATTATCCTAATATTATATTAATTTTTAAATGAATTTAGTAGATTGATTCATTTCAGCTTTATATAAATGCAGTTGTTAGTTTAATGTTAGAATTTCCCATTACTAGTTAATTCTTGATACTAAGGAGTAGTAACAGTCATGAGAAAAGAGCAGATTACTATTTATTGAAAAGGGAATTAAGAAAAATAACCTGTTATTCATGAGAGTATCACATGAAATAAGAAAAATAACACATAATTATTCACATAATTGATATAATTACTCATAGCCCAACTGATGTTCTTTTAATATTCTTTAAAAATTCAAAATTGTTTTATTATTAGAAAGCTTTTAAAAGGAAAATACTTTTATATTAAGGAAAGAATCCTACAATTACTTTGTGGTTACATTGTTCATATATCTGACTAGTTATTATTTTTCATTTTAGCAAAACTATCTCCAAATTGGAAGTGCTCCCATCCATATCAGACTCCTTTCAAATGCATGAATATGACACCCTTAGAACCTGTGATTTAATTTAACCCTGTGTATTCTTCATTGCAGACAAATCATGGATGCATATGCCAGAGGCTTTATCAAAACATTACATTCCCTATAATGCAAAGGTAAAATAGTTCATATGATATTACTGAATTTTATTTTGCTATAGTATTATTGCTATTATATTATTTTTTTATTTAACATCTTTATTGGAGTATAATTGCTTTAGAATGTTGTGTTAGTTTCTGCTATATAACAAAGTGAACCAGCTATATGTATACATATATCCCCATATCCCCTCCCTCTTGCGTCTCCCTCCCACCCTCCCTATCCCACCCCTCTAGGTGGTCACAAAGCACCGAGCTGATCTCCCTCTGCATTACAGCTGCTTCCCACTAGCTATCTATTTTACATTTGATAGTGTATATATGTCAATCCTACTCTCTCAAGTCGTCCCATCTTACCCATCCCCTTCCCCATGTCCACAAGTCAATTCTCTGTGTCTGCATCTTTATTCCTGTCCTGCCCCTAGGTTCATGAGAACCCTTTTTTTTTTTTCAGATTCCATGTATATGTGTTAGCATATGGTGTTTGTTTTTCTCTTTTTGACTAACTTCATTCTATATGACAGACTCTAAGTCCATCCACCTCACTACAAATAACTCAGTTTCATTTCATTTTATGGTTGAGTAATATTCCATTGTATAAACGTGCCACATCTTCTTTATCCATTCATCTGTTGATGGACACTTAGGTTGGTTCCATGTCCTGGCTGTTGTAGATACTGCTGCAATAAACACTGTGTTACATGGCCCTTTTTGAATTATGGTTTTCTCGGGTATATGCCCATTAGTGGGATTGCTGGGTCATATGGTAGTTTTATTTTTAGTTTCTCAAGGAACCTCCATACTGTTCTCCATGGTGGCTGTATCAATGTACAATCCCACCAACAGTGCAAGAGGGTTCTCTTTTCTCCACACCCTCTCCAGCATTTATTGTTTGTAGCGTTTTTGATGGAGGCGTGTGAGGTGTGAAGTGATACCTCATAGTTTTGATTTGCATTTCTCTAATGATTAGTGACGTTGAGCATTCTTTCATGTGTTTGTTGGCAATCTGTATATCTTCTTTGGAGAAATGTCTGTTTAGGTCTTTTGCCCATTTTTGGATTGGGTCGTTTGTTTTTTTGATATTGAGCTGCTTGTATATTTTGGAGATTAATCCTTTGTCAGTTGCTTCGTTTGCAAATATTTTCTCCCATTCTGAAGGTTGTCTTTTGGTCTTGTTTATGGTTTCCTTTGCTGTGCAAAAGCTTTTAAGTTTCATTAGGTCCCATTTATTTCTTTTTGTTTTTATTTCCGTTTCTCTGGGAGGTGGGTCGAAAAGGACCTTGCTGTGATTTATGTCATAGAGTGTTCTTCCTATGTTTTCCTCTAAGAGTTTTATAGTGTCTGGCCTTACATTTAGGTTTTTAATCCATTTTGAGTTTATTTTTGTGTATGGTGTTAGGAAGTGTGCTAATTTCATCCCTTACATGTAGCTGTCCAGTTTTCGCAGCACCACTTATTGAAGAGGCTGTCCTTTCTCCATTATATATTCTTACCCCCTTTATCAAAGATAACATGACCATATGTGCGTGGGTTTATCTCTGGGCTTTCTATCCTGTTTTATTGGTCTATATTTCTGTTTTTGTGCCAGTACCATACTGTCTTGATTATTGTAGCTTTGTAGTATAGTCTGAAGTCAGGGAGCCTGATTCCGCCAGCTCTGCCTTTCTTTATCAAGATTGCTTTGGCTATTCTGGGCCTTTTGTATTTCCATACAAATTGTGAAATTCTTTGTTGTTGTTCTGTGAAAAATGCCATTGGTAGTTTGATAGGGATTGCATTGAATCTGTAGATTGCTTTGGGTAGTAGAGTCATTTTCACAATGTTGATTCTTCCAATCTAAGAACATGGTATATCTCTCCATCTCTTTGTATCATCTTTAATTCTTTCATCAGTGTCTTACAGTTTTCTGAGTACAGGTCTTTTACCTCCTTAGGTAGGTTTATTCCTAGATATTTTATTATTTTTGTTGCACTGGTAAATGGGAGTGTTTTCTTAATTTCTCTTTCAGATTTTTCATCATTAGTGTATAGGAATGCAAGAGATTTCTGTGCATTAATTTTGTATCCTGCTACTTTGCCAAATTCATTGATTAGCTCTAATAGTTTCTGGTAGCAGCTTTAGGATTCTCTATGTATAGTATCATGTCATGTGCAAACAGTGACAGTTTTACTTCTTCTTTTCAGATTTTTAAATTTCTTTTTCTTCTCTGATTGCTGTGTCTAAAACTTCCAAAACTATGTTGAATAATAGTGGTGAGAGTGGGCAATCTTGTCTTGTTCCTGATCTTAGAGGAAATGGTTTCAGTTTTTCACCATTGAGAACAATGTTGTCTGTGGGTTTGTCATATATGGCCTTTATTATATTGAGGTAGGTTCCCTCTATGCCTACTTTCTGGAGAGTTTTTATCATAAATGGGTGTTGAATTTTGTCGAAAGCTTTTTCTGCATCTATTGAGATTATCATATAGTTTTTATCCTTCAATTTGTTAATATTCAATTAACAATTGATATCAGGATATCAATTGATATCCTGTCAATTTGTTAATATCCTTTAATTTGTTAATATTCAATTTGTTAATCATGTGTATCACATGAATTGATTTCCATATATTGAAGAATCCTTGCATTCCTGGGATAAACCTCACTTAATCATGGTGTATGATCCTTTTAATGTGCTGTTGGATTTTGTTTGCTAGTATTTTGTTGAGGACTTCTGCATCTATGTTCATCAGTGATATTGGCCTGTAGTTTTCTCTTCTTGTAACATCTTTGTCTGGTTTTGTCATCAGGGTGATGGTTGCCTCGTAGAATGAGTTTGGGAGTGTTCCTCCCTCTGCTATATTTTGGAAGAATTTGAGAAGGATAGGTGTTAGCTCTTCTCTAAATGTTTGATAGAATTTGCCTGTGTAGCCATCTGGTCCCAGGCTTTTTTTGTTGGGAGATTTTTTTTTTTTTTTTTTTTTTGGCAGTACGTGGGCCTCTCACTGTTGTGGCCTCTCCCGTTGTGGAGCACAGGTCCGGACACGCAGGCTCAGCGGCCATGGCTCACGGGCCCAGCCGCTCTACGGCATGTGGGATCCTCCCGGACCGGGGCACGAACCTGTGTCCCCTGCATCGGCAGGCAGACTCTTAACCACTGCGCCACCAGGGAAGCCCTTGGAAGATTTTTAATCACAGTCTCAGTTTCAGTGCTTGTGATTGGTCTGTTTATATTTTCTGTTTCTTCCTGGTTTAGTCTCAGAAGGTTGAGCTTTTCTAAGAATTTGTCCATTTCTTCCAGGTTTTCTATTTTATTGGCATATAGTTGCTCATAGTAATCTCTCATGATCCTTTATATTTCTTCAGTGTCCGTTGTTACTTCTCCTTTTCCATTTTAATTCTGTTGATTTGAATATTCTCCCCTTTTTCTTGATGAGTCGGGCTAATGGTTTATCAATTAGGTCTATCTTCTCAAAGCACCAGCTTTTAGTTTTATTGATCTTTGCTATTATTTCCTTCATTTGTTTTTCATTTATTTCTGATCTGATCTTTATGATTCCTTTCCTTCTGCTAACTTTGAGGTTTTTTTATTCTTATTTTCTCTAATTGCTTTAGGTGTAAGGTTAGGTTGTTTATTTGAGATGTTTCTTGTTTCTTGAGGTAGGATTGTATTGCTATAAACTTCCTTCTTAGAACTGGTTTTGCTGCATCCCATAGGTTTTGGGTCACCATGTTTTTGTTGTCATTTGTTTCTAGGTATTTTTTTCATTTCCTCTTTGATTTCTTCAGTGATCTCTTGCTTGTTTAGTAGAGTATTGTTTATCCTCCATTTTTTACAGATTATTTTCCTGTAATTGATATCTAGTATCAAAGCATTGTGGTTGGAGAAGATACTTGATATGATTTCAATTTTCTTAAATTTACCAAGGCTTGATTTGTGACCCAAGATATGGTCTATCCTGGAGAATGTTCCGTCAGCACTTGAGAAGAAAGTGTATTGTGTTGTTTTTGGATGGAATGTCCTATAAATATTAATTAAGTCCATCTTGTTTAATGTGTCATTTAAAGCTGTGTTCCCTTATTTATTTTCATTTTGGTTGATCAGTCCATTGGTGAAAGTGGGGTGTTAAAAGTCCCCTACTATTAATGTGTTACTGTCAATTTCCCCTTTTATGGCTATTAACATTTGCCTTATGTATTGAGGTGCTTCTATGTTGGGTGCATAAATATTGACAATTGTTATATCTTCTTCTTGTATTGATCCTTGATGATTATGTAGTGTCTGTCTTTGTTTCTTGTAATAGTCTTTATTTTGAAGTCATTTTGTCTGATATGAGAATTGCTACTCCAGCTTTCTTCTGATTTCCATTTGCATGGAATATCTTTTTCCATCCCCTCACTTTCAGTCTGTATGTGTCCCTAGGTCTGAAGTGGGTCTCTTGTAGACAGCATATATAAGGGTCTTGTTTTTGTATCCATTCAGCCAGTCTATGTCTTTTGGTTGGAGCATTTTATCCATTTGCATTTAAGGTAATTATTGATATGTATGTTCCTATTACCATTTTCTTAATTGTTTTGGGTTTGTTATTCTAGGTCTTTTCCTTCTCTTGTGTTTCCTGCCTAGAGAAGTTCCTTTAGCATTTGTTGTAAAGCTGGTTTGGTGGTGCTGAATTCTCTTAGCTTTTGCTGTCTGTAAAGGTTTTAATTTCTCCATCGAATCTGAATGAGATCCTTGTTGGGTAGAGTAATGTTGGTTGTAGGTTTTTGCCTTTCATCACTTTAAATATGCCCTGCCACCCTCTTCTGGCTTGCAGAGTTACTGCTAAAAGATCAGCTCTTAACTTTATGGGGATTCCCTTGTATGTTATTTGTTTCTTTTCCCTTGCTGCTTTTAATTTTTTTCTTAGTATTTAATTTTTGATAGTTTGATTAATGTGTGTCTTGGCATGTTTCTTCTTGCATTTATCCTGTATGAGACTCTCTGCACTTCCTGGACTTGGTTGATTATTTCCTTTCCCATTTTAGGGAAGTTTTCAACTGTAATCTCTTCAAATATTTTCTCAGTCCCTTGCTTTTTCTCTTCGTCTCTGAGACCCCTATAATTCAAATGTTGGTGCGTTTAATGTTGTCCCATACGTCTCTGAGACTGTCCTCAATTCTTTTCATTCTTTTTTCTTTATTCTGCTCTGCAGTAGTTATTTCCAGTATTTTATCTTCCAGGTCACTTATCCATTCTTGTGCCTCAGTTATTCTGCTATTGATTCCTTCTGGAAAAGTTTTAATTTCATTTATTGTGTTGTTCATCATTGTTTTTTTGCCCTTCAGTTCTCACAGGTCCTTGTTAAATGTTTCTTGTATTTTCTCCATTCTGTTTCCAGGATTTTGGTTCACCTTTACTGTCATTACTCTGAATTCTTTTTCAGTTAGACTGCCTATTTCCTCTTCATTTGTTTGGTCTGGTGGGTTTTTATCTTGCTCCTTCATCTGCTGTGTATTTCTCTGTCTTCTCATTTTGCTTAACTTACTGTGTTTGGGGTCTCATTTTTGTAGGCTTTAGGTTCATAGTTCCTATTGTTTTTGGTGTCTGCCCCCAGTGGGTCAGGTTGGTTCAGTGGCTTGTGTAGGCTTCCTGGTGGAGGGGACTGGTGCCTGTATTCTGGTGAGTGGGGCTGGATCTTGTCTTTCCGATGGGCAGAGATGCGTCTGCTGTTGTGTTTTGGGGTGTCTGTGAACTTATTATGATTTTAGGCAGCCTCTCTGCTAATGGGTGGGGTTGTGTTCCTGTCTTGCTAGTTTTTGGCATGGGGCGTCCAACACTGGAGCTTGCTGGCCGTTGTGTGGAGCTGGGTCTTAGTGTTGACATGGAAATGTCTGGGAGAGCTCTCACCAATTGATATTACATGGGGCCAGGAGGTCTGTGGTGGTTCAATGTCCTGAACTCAGCTCTCCAACCCAAGAGGCTCAGGCCTGACCCCAGGCTAGAGCACCAAGACCCTGTCAGCCACATGGCTCAGAAGAAAAGGGAGAAAAAAAGAAAGAAAAAAATAATAAATAATTTTTTTAATTATTAAAAGAAAACAGTTATTAATTTAAGAAAGTAATAATTATAATTTAAAAAAAAAGAAGAGAGCAACCATACTAATAAACAAATCCACTGATGATAACAAGCGCTAAAACTATACTAAGATTAACATAAAAATCAGAAACAAGTCAGTCGCAGACAACAAACCTAAGTCTACAGTTGCTCCCAAAGTCCACTGCCTCGATTTTGGGATGATTCGTTGTCTATTCAGGTATTCCACAGATGCAGGGTACATCAAGTTGATTGTGGGGATTTAATCCACTGCTCCTGAGGCTGCTGGGAGAAATTTCCGTTTCTCTTCTTTGTTCGCACAGCTCCTGGGGTTCAGCTTTGGTTTTGGCCCCACCTCTGCATGTAGGTCACCCTCAGGCATCTGTTCCCACCCAGACAGGAAAAGGTTAAAGCAGCGGCTGATTAGGGAGCTCTTGCTCACTCATGCGGGGGGGTGGGGGGGGTGGGGAGGGAGAGATATTGTAGTTATAATTGGAATGCGGTGCAAGCCTGTGGCAGCAGAGGCCAACGTGACGTTGCAACAGCCTGAGGCATGCCGTGTGTTCTCCCTGGGAAGTTGTCCATGATCCACCCCCAGGATCATGGGACCCTGGCAGTGGCAGGCTGCACAGGCTCCTGGGTGTGTGTGTGGGGGTGTGGATAGTGACCTGTACTTGCACACAGGATTCTTGGTGGCTGTAGCAGCAGCGTTAGTTTCATGCCCATCTCTGGTGTCTGAGCTGATAGCCGCGGCTCGCGCCCATCTCTGGAGCTCATTTAGGCGGTGCTCTGAATCCCCTCTCCTCGCGCACCCCGAAACAATCGTCTCTTTCCTCTTAGCCATGTCCAGACTTTTTCCTGGACTCCCTCCCGGCTAGCTGTGGCGCACTAGCCCCTTTCAGGCTGTGTTCACGCAGCCAACCCCAGTCCTCTCCCTGGGATCTGACCTCCGAAGCCGGAGCCTCAGCTCCCAGCCCCCGCCCGCCTCTGCAGGTGAGCAGACAAGCCTCTCGGGCTGGTGAGTGCCGGTCGGCACTGATCCTCTGTGCGGGAATCTTTCCACTTTGCCCTCTGCACCCCTGTTGCTGCCCTCTACTCCATGATTCCGAAGCTTCCCGCGCCCCCCGCCAACCCCCGTCCCTGCCAGTGAAGGGGCTTCCTAGTGTGTGGAAACTTTTCCTCCTTCATAGCTCCCTCCCAGAGGTGCAGGTCCCGTCCCTATTCTTTTGTCTCTGTTTTTTCTTTCTTCTTTTGCCATACCCAGTTACGTGGGGAGTTTCTTGCCCTTTGGGAAGTCTGAGGTCTTCTGCCAGTGTTCAGTAGGTGTTCTGTAGGAGCTGGTCCACCTATAGATGTATTTTTGATGTATTTGTGGGGAGGAAGGTGATCTCCATGTCTTAGTCCTCTGCCATCTTGAAGGTCCCCTTATTATTGCTAATTTATGGTTGATCTTATAAAGATTGCTTATGCTTTGGCATTTCTTAGTAGATGATCCCTGAAAAATTTTGCATAAATAAAATAATTTTGTATATATAATATGGGAAGTTATTTTTCTTTCTAAATAAGTATTCTATTTTTAAAAGACTATCCTCTATAATTTCTGTTTAAATCATGAATGTAGTTTCTTCAAATGATTTTGGCTATTGTTAAAATCATTGCAGTATTGTAGCCTATAAGAAATAAAACAACCAACAAATTAGTTTCCTTTAAAAATACTTAGTGTTGCATTACACAGACAAATATAAAAACTAGTCTGGTAATGAGCTGCAATTTTTTTTTTTTTTTTAATTTCTTTTTTCTTAATTTTATTTTATTTATTTATTTTTGGTACGTGGGCCTCTCAGTGTTGTGGCCCCTCCCGTTGCAGAGTACGGGCTCCGGACGCGCAGGCTCAGCAGCCGTGGCCCACAGGCCCAGCTGCTACTGCGGCATGTGGGATCCTCCCAGACCGGGGCACAAACCCGTGTCCCCTGCATCGGCAGGCGGACTCTCAACCACTGCGCCACCAGGGAAGCCCATGAGCTGCAATTTTAATGAATGTAATTATCACCCAAAAAAAGGAGACAAACAAAACTTAAACTATTAAGAAAACGCAGAAAAAGTGCATATTTTTTATGAATCTTTTGTTCAAGTGCTGCATTTTAATAGAGAAATAGAAACAATCCATACTCCATGTCTTCAAAGATTTGATTCATTGCTGTTGTTGGAAAACTGGACAAATGAATGAATGCCATTTACAAAAGGGTCTTTAAAGGAAGGTGTTATTTTTATAATTTATGAGCACTAAACGTGAAGTAGATTTCAGAGAACTCTTTAAATTTGGAAGAGACAGATGTGAATTAAAGAGCTGGGTTTGGGAATAAGGGAGAGGGCCAGACTTAAGCAACTGACCTTTGCAGATGGCATGGGGGAAAATAGAAAATGATAAAATTATTTTTATAAGAGAACAGCAGATTAGTGGGATATAAAGAGATTAGTTATGAGGAATTATTTCAGGAAAAATTTTCTAAAAAGTTGTTGAACTGAGAGCCGATAGTGTTTAATAGGAAACCTCTACAGCACTGGTCTGAGTCTGAATCAGCAGGAAGCATCATTTAAAAGGCCATCTAGAAGAAGTTCTTCCAGAGGGTTACTCAGCAGTGAGCTTTGTAGAGTGCAGCAACTGTATGTCTTCTGGCTGACTGTGCAGCGAAGAAAATGCTCAAAAATGTCTTCTGTGTAAAACTAACCTACTTGAAACCACTGCAATGCTCATGAATTTCCCTGTAAAGTTAACATGAGGATTGATTGCCATGAATTAGCATGAAAAGTTTACTTAAAAGAATGAGAAAAAAACATGTTAATATTACCCATCTCTTCCACAGATATTCCTCGTGTTAGGTATTGATACACTACATAAGATCTTCATAGAAACAAATTTAATCTAGAAAATCACTATTATTTTAAAGCCTATGCTCAGTTTTTTTATGTTATCAATCATAGTAGAATTATATCCTTCAAGTGAAACCATCAGAGATTATTCACTTTTAGAAATGACTGAAGTGCCTCATTTTGAAAAACTGGTTTATAAAGGATTGAAAGATTACACTGTAATTAAAACTGCCTTTAACTCTTTGGATTAATGTGACAATGGAGATCTGCTTGTCTACATGGAAAAGTTGCCTGTGCTAATTCACAGGTCCATAACAACTCTAAAACATCCCCGACAAAGTAGAGGGCACAGAAATATCTTCCAGACTGGGGTCGGTCAAATGTGGAAGAGCAGGTTGGTTTTGTTCATTCTCATCTGGCCTCCTGAGTGATATCATATGTACCAAGTAGCATTAAAAATATTTGAAGAATGTTATTTTTTTCTGAATTCCCTTCTTTGTGGCACTTTTCAAATTGATTGCTTAGTAGTTATTTTTGAAAAATTTCTCATCTCTTAGTAGAGAAATGCCACTTGAAAACTAAATCCATGTCCACAGAAGTACCTTGGGGAAACAGAAAAAAAAAAACAAAAAAACCCCAGAATCTAGACCTAGATTGCCTTGGTTTATATCCTGACTCCAACACTTACTAGCTGTGGTCTTTGGGAAAATTACTTAACCTTTCTGTGTCTATGGTTATTCATCTGTAAATAGGATTAATAATAATTTCTCATTAGTGTTGTTATAAAGGTGTTCCATGAAGAGTTAGAATAGTATCTGGGATAAAACAACTACTCATAAATGTTAGCAATCATTAATTTATCTTTTTTATTTTTCACAGGCCTTACCAAAGTGCCTATCTCACAGTAGTTGTTCAATATATATATATGTATGTTATGAATTAGTGCATAATAACTTTTCCAAGGTAATTGCAAAATAGTTACATTTCATTGAGTCCCAATATATACCAGGCACTGTGCTGGTGTGTTTTTACATGATTTAGTATTTCTATGAACCAATATAGTGATTATTAATGTTATCACCACTTTACATAAGAGAAAAGTAAGGCTGAAAGATTAAATAATATGACTATTTTCACAAAGCTAGTAAGACAGAGCCAGGCTAAAAAACTGAAGTCTATCTGACTTCAAAGATTTTCTTCTTTTTACATATGTAATAACAGTTGATTATAAATTAATTCATTAAATGACTGTTATGTATAAGGCACCATTGATTGAATGCTGAAGTTTCAGAGCTGTATGACTAATGGCCTATATATTCTTATGGAGCTTGTCGTCATAGGGAAATATTCTTCAAAAATAACTAACATAAAAAGGCAGATCTTGTTTTTTGCCATTCAAGTGGCACTTAGTAGAAAGCTATGGAGATTCAAAGAATGGTGAGTCATTCCTGTTTTATGTAAGTGGGAGTGAGGTAGGGTTTCCAAGGGTCAAAATAAGAGTGGAATGACCATTTCAAGCTGAGATGTCTGAAGGAGGATGAGCTCTGTCAAGAAGGCCTAAGGCACAAACAAAATGGCAAGAGTTGGGCTGGGCGTAAAGTACTAATGATGGTAAAGTACTTTATCAGTTGAGGTTCCATCTAAGAACCTCAACTGATGTAGGATGTACAACCCCCTACTCTCTACACACACATTTATTTCAGGGAATGGGTTACACAATTTGCGGGGGGGTTGGCTGGCCAGACAAGTCTGAAATCCATATGGCAGGCCATTAGGAAGGGCAGGCTGAAAACTGCTGGGTAGGAGCTGACTGCAGGTGGAATTTCTTCTTATTCAGGAACATAGCAGGCCTGTCTCATTTCTGTTAAGGCCTTTACATTGATTGTATCTAGCCCAGCCAGATTATTCAGAATAAGCTCCTTTACATAAAGTCAGTGATTATAGATGTTAATCATATCTGCAAAATAACTTCATGGCAACACCTAGCTTAGTATTTGATTGAATAACTGGATAGTATAACCTGGCGAAGTTGTCACATAACACTGACCATCAAAAGTACTAATGATCGACAAGGCTAAAAAGATAAGTTGGGAAGGCTTTGAATGGCAGGGTAAGCAGTTTGTGTAGTAAATTAATCAAATAGGATGTTAGGAAGATAAATCTATAGTGATCTGAATTTGGATCAAGAGAGGTAGGATGACATTAAACTTCTTAGGAAGTTATTTTAATGGTGAAAGTGTGTGTTTCTATGTTTATATAGTGTAGTTGATAAACATATCGTGGAAAATAAAGATGTGCTAAATATTCCAGTGAGAGAATTGATGCAACAGAGGAATAATTTGTATATGGGGAAAAGAAAAATCTATCCTCATCCTGTCTAAAAGGGAAGATGATCATATCACTAAAAGATTCCTATCACTTCATTCACTTTTGGCAACCACTGCTTACAAATTAATCTGATAATTTTTTTTTTTTTCTTCTCTTTTGCGGTACGCGGGCCTCTCACCGTTGTGGCCTCTCCCGTTGCGGAGCACAGGCTCCGGACGCGCAGGCTCAGCGGCCATGGCTCACGGGCCCAGCCACTCCGCGGCATGTGGGATCCTCCCGGACCGGGGCACGAACCCGTGTCCCCTGCATCGACAGGCAGACCCTCAACCACTGCGCCACCAGGGAAGCCCATAATCTGATAAATTTAACAGAGCTGTTTAAGAATTACAATTCTTCCTGGGGAAATATGTAATAACATTTACATTTAAATGTATTAAGTTTTAAAATGATAGTTTTCTGCTTTCATGTTCTAATTCATTTAGTTTCTTTATTAAGAACATATTTTAGTTCCACATCCTTTCATTTTATATAATATTCTATTTCAAAAATTCACATTTAATATTCATAGTGTTCTTATTTCAAATCATATATAGATATAAAATAGTAGTTGGTTTCAAAAGTATTTTTCTATGTAGCGTTCATTAGTTGTTTTGTTTTTGTTTTTTAATAAGCAGTGACAGCATTAATGCTAGTTCATTGGGAATTCTACATATATTCCTATGTACCCTATAGTGATGTTTTTCAAACTGCAGATTATGCTCCCTGAAAAAAATTGGGTTATAAAATCAATGCAGTGGATCATGGAAGACATGTATTTAAAGATGAAGTAGGACAGAAAAGAAAAAGAGAAGAAATTTTCAGAATGCATATGGTAAACATCAATTTATTCCATAAAATCGTGGTTCATAGTCATAAGAGTTTGAAAGCCACTGCCTTTAAACAGTAACCTGCCTTTAAGTAGTACTAAAAACTTTACCAGCTTTAACTAATTTAAATTGTAAACTAATAATAGAGGGGAGTTTCTTAAAAGAGCAGTTAAATTTTAATAGAAGAGATGATCCACGTGTAATTTTAACTACATGTCCTCATTGAATATAACATCTTAATATGATTTCTGAAATATGCATATAAACATGGTAGGAGTGATAGAAAAATATAGTAAAATGTAAATATAATGTTAATATAGATTCATTTGTGCACTCATTCATCCACACATGTACTTATTCATTTGAATTGAGCTCCTAATTTATTCCAGGCCTTGACTGAAACAATAAGAATTCATTAGTGAACCAAATAGATAAACTCCCACCCTCCTAGGACTTACATATAATAAGCAAAATAATAAGACTTTTTTGAGAGACACCCAATAAGAAAACAATGTGCGTATTTTTATTAACACAGTATTAGTGTTACTTATATAGTATATTATGTATCATATAGTATATTTTTATTAGTATATATGATGTAGTATTAACACAGTATTTTATTTATTAATACAGTATTCTAGGCTGTAATAATTGTATGTAGAAAAGGAAAGCAGAATGTCAGGGATCGGGAAAGGTGGGAAAGAGGGTGCTATGTTAATGAAGTGGTCAGGGAAGGTCTGAGGCAGGCGGAGGCCTAAGGGAAGTGAGGGAGTGAGGCGTGTGGGTGCGTTGGGAGACAAATATTCCAGATCGGCTGTCATGGGCAAGGTGGGACCATGTTTGCCTAGCCAAGGACTAGCCAGGGGCCGGGATGGCTGGAATGCAGTGGATTTCAGGGAAGTAGGAGTAAGTACAATCCAAAAGGCACGCGTGCAGTAGAGCAGGTGGGGCAGGGGATGTCCTGTAGTTCTTATAGGGCCTTTTAGGTGCTGGGGCTCAGGGCGGGCCACCCCTAAATATGCCACAATGGCATATTGATTAATTTGAATTAAAGTTACTTAAGAAATCACCAACACAAGAGGGACACTCTAACACTTCTTTCTGTCTCCCTGAAAGCAGGAAATAAATCTCTCGTGTGAAAGGTGCACTCCCTGCATCTGGAGATAGAAGGACACCCTATTGCCAGAGATAGGGGATTTAGATTAGGAGCCTACAGAAACAAACCTCGTTACTTCTTTAGTGTACTACCCCAAGCCCAAATTCTATTTAGATTCTTCACTAGTTGAGCATCCCAAACCCAAGTTTCTTTGTCCTGTCAATTCCTCACAAATTTATTGTTTCTTTGTCTAAAAAGTATAAAAGCTGCCTGCCTTGAACACTTCTTAGGTCCTATTTTTACGAGACCTCTTGTGCATGAATTAAAATTTGTTGCTTTTTCTCCTGTTTATCTGTCTTGCATTAATTTGATTATTGTCCCAGAGGGGTAGAGGGAAAATTTCCCCCTCTCCAACATAGGCCACTGTAAAATTTGAGAAACCCTCAATTTAGAGAGTTTTGAGAGAAAGAGTGACAAGAAGTGAAACGAGTTTTTAACAGGAATCAGCTGTGAGAGGCAAAGGTGAACACACATCAAAAGTCCAGCGTGAGGGTCCAAGCAAGGAGAGTGACTGTGGCTTGAAGCTGAGTAGGAGCTGAAGGAGAAGGTAGTGGGCATCTGAGTATATTTTGAAGATGATGCTGATAGGCTCTATGGGTGGATTTTGTATTAGCTATCTATTGATGCTATAATTAGAGCATTAAAGCATAAAGATAATTTTTGATCACCCTTAAGAAAGACTGTAGTATTTTCATTCCTCCCAACTTTTTTTTTTTTAATAATTTATTTTATTTATTTATTTTTGGCTGTGTTGGGTCTTTGTTGCTACACGTGTGCTTTCTCTAGTTGCGATGAGCCGGGGCTACTCTTCGTTGCAGTGTGCGGGCTTCTCATTGCAGTGGCTTCTCTTGTTGCAGAGCATGGGCTCTAGGCACATGGGCTTCAGTAGTTGCAGCATGCAGGCTCAGTAGTTGTGACTCACGGGCTCTAGAGCACAGGCTCGGTAGTTGTGGTTCAACGGCTTAGTTGCTTTGCGGCATGTGGGATCTTCTTGGACCAGGGCTTGAACCCGTGTCCCCTGCATTGGCAGACGGATTCTCAACCACTGCGCCACCAGGGAAGCCCTCCTCCCAACTTTTGATGAGACTGCTGAACTGTCTTTTCTATAAAGGTGAAATATTGAAAAACTTGTAATGAACTTATTATTTTGTTGGCATGAGATAGTCATTTCCCTGATGAAGAATTGTGATGTAATTAATAAAATAAAAAAACATGTATTTATTAAATGTTTTATTCTAAAATGTATAACTATCCCCCAAAAGGCTGATGTATTTATTTTTTGTGTTACAAGTTCTAAAAGTGAGTGAATCCCAAACAAATAGGAACGTGGACCTTGACCTTAAAAACTTATGACTTTCCTGGGGAGAGAGAGCAGGCACATGAAACAAAGAATTTTGGAAGAACACTAGGTAGATGATGAATATGAAGGTCAGAGGGAGGTTTAAAAAGAAAGATTGTCATATTTCAGTGATTTCTAGAGGTATCAAAGAGTTTCACATATGAAACACGCATTGTTTGCCACTGTGTGTGGTTGATAAGAGAGAAGGCTGGGGGGCTTCCCTGGTGGCGCAGTGGTTGAGAGTCCGCCTGCCAATGCAGGGGACACGGGTTCGTGCCCCGGTCCGGGAAAATCCCACATGCTGCGGAGCGGCTGGGCCCGTGACCCATGGCCGCTGAGCCGGCACGTCCAGAGCCTGTGCTCCACAACAGGAGAGACCACAACAGTGAGAGGCCCGCGTACCGCAAAAAAAAAAAAAAAAGAGAAGGCTGGGCTGAGGTGTGACCCTCAAGATCTTCCTTACTCAGTGAGTTCTGTGGTTCCTAACGAGGTTTTCTCAATCTTCACAGCCTAATCTTCCTCAACATTGTAAAAAAAAAAAAAAAAAAACCTCTTATTTGGCTTAGTAAAAACAACAAAGGGGGCTTCCCTGGTGGCGCAGTGGTTGGGAGTCCGCCTGCCGATGCGGGGTACACGGGTTCGTGCCCCGGTCTGGGGGGATCCCGCGTGCCGCGGAGCGGCTGGGCCCGTGGGCCATGGCCGCTGAGCCTGTGCGTCCGGGGCCTGTGCTCCGCAACGGGAGAGGCCACAACAGTGAGAGTCCCGCGTACAGCAAAAAAAAAAAAAAAAAAAATTATAAAAACAACAAAGAACAAAAACAAACAAAAAAGATGCAACCTCAAATATGTGGTTACAACCTGAGTATTGTAGCCCTGAGGTAGTTGAAATACACATATTAAGCCACTTAAGTTTGAAACTTCTAGCTAAACCTATGCAATAGTCATTGATGTAGGGAAATTAGAATCTCAACATGTGGTATGCTCAGATGCAGCCCAACAACTCCACTGATGCTATCAGAATTTAAACTCTGACAGCAGTGATTGGAGCACCCACTTCTCAGTCAAATTACCTGGGTTCAAATGTCAGCTCTCCCAACTAATATCTGAATTATATAACTTTTCTGTCCCTTAGTATTTTCCTTTGTAAAATGAGATTAATAATTGTACCTACCTTACTGTATTATTATGAGGTTTAAATGAGTTAATATATTAAAAAAAACCTTAGATCAGTGTCTTATATATCAAAACTTATTAATATTAATATCTTTATTATAAAAATATGTTCTGTCAACTCTGGAGTTTGACTGGTTGTTATTATCTCTTGAGAATAATTTAGCCTTTGCACTATTATCTGAAAAACAGAGAGCCAAGTTCTTAGAATACATGTCAGATATCATGTCCCTTTTTTAAAAATTTACATCAGAAACAGCTAGGGTATCTATAGTGGCCAGCCTGAGAGTTTCAGTTGAGGAAGGAATGACTTTTCCTGCAAGCATGGCAGGGCACCCAATGCTTTGACCTTGTTAAGTTAAGATACAAGAGAAGGCTTTGATTGCTAAAGAAAAATATCATTATAATCATACTTTCCTATTACTCTGAGTTTTCAACAACTGCGTTCTGGAGCAAGATGTTAATGTAAAGATCATCTTGGTCTTAAAATCAAATACAGAAATATAATAAGGAAGTCCACATAAACCTTTTAAAACTGTTATGCAGTCTTACAAGTAAGAAGTTAAAGAAGAGAGAAAGTTACATTATGTGGCCTAATGAATCATGGTAAAGGAAGGCTTTAATATAAGTAAATCATTTTACTAATGCTTCTGAATTACCCTTCAACAAAATGTTAATATTGGTTTATGACTTAGAAGAAAATTTGAATCCGAGAAATAAATATCTATAGACATGCCAAAAAAGAAAAAAAAGGAAATCACGAAAGAAAACATGTTCAAATTGAACCCTGTGGAATCATTAAAAGTTGGGCAAAAGATACATCTTTGTGATCAATGAGATGCATTGCTGAAACATCCAAAATAGCTTGGAATTCCAAATTCATGAGATTCTTTAGAGCAGCTTTGTAATAGCAAGAAACATAAACATTTGCCAGTTTTGCTGATTGTAGATACCAGGGAGAAAGTAGAAAACATGAAGTCAACTGCATTTCATGTAACTAATTTTATTTGTTCAAAAATAAGTGTTTAGTTAGCTCAAAGTGTAAAAACTACTTCAAAAATCAATTTTATGTAGAACCTTTAAAAAAGTTTTCTTAGATTTTAGAATTGGCTCTCAATAATTCTAATATGTGCAACTTATATTCATTCCAAACATCTTAAAATTTGTCAAATGAGCATATAAATTGAACATTAATTGTCATTTCCTTCAATTAAAAGTGGTATATACCATCATATTTATTGATAATAATTCGGCATCTGTAACCATTTAGAAGTGTCCCTTTATGTGCCGCAGCAACGTTGACATATACTTAAAAGGAAATTAGAAAACTATAATATATTATTTTTCTATTGCCTTCTTTAGAGTGGGAAGTTATAAGTGTTTTTTATGCTAAACAATGTGAAAACAAATAAGGAGAATATAGTAACAACTGGAAGTTTGTTGAATTATGACTTTATGGTTGGTATGTGCTTATAAAATACAAGAATAAATGGAAAAAGAGAAATGACAATAAACACTGAACGTTACCTAACTTCTCAATTCTTGAGATGTTTATAAAATTAATTTAATTTTTAAAAATCATATGCCTATTTTAAATAAGATGCTTAGTCCCCCACCCCTAAGTTTTCCCAGGTAACTGAAATAGTTATTTATTTTCAATTTTATTATTTTTATTATTGTTATATTTTACTGAGGTATAATTGACATACATTATTTTAGTTTCAACTGTACAACATAAAGATTCGATATTCATATATATTGTGAAATGATCACCACAATAAGTCTAGTAGACATTTAATAATTATTAAACATAATATTGAAGGTCATCATCATTGTAAACTATTATTCTGCCTGAGAAAGCTCTAAAAAAAATGTAATATGGCTGTTAGAAGTTATTGAATAGAAACTAAAAACTCAATGTTAATTATTCCTTACATTTCACTATGGACTTCAGTGCCTTTAAAAAAAAAACATTACATGTGTTACAGGTTGAAAGACTTTTAGTGTTGAAAAGGACTTCAGGAATCATCTATTCCAACTCTATCATTTTCTTGATAAAGTAAACTGAAGCCCAGAGAAGTTAAGTGATTTGCTAAAAGCTTACATAACAAGATAGCAAAATTAGGTCTAGAAACCAAGTCTGCTATTCAACATCCGTTTTTCTTTCCATTGTACTATACTATTCCCAATTTTAAAGAGATAAACTACTTAGCAGGCACATGAATGAACCCAGAGATAAAGTAGAATATGTATACATGTCTGCCTATTGTATATATTATATGTGAAATAGGTTCCTTTATGGGTCCTGTTTGTTAATTGATCCCTTGGACATCATTTAAAAACCAAACAGGAGTTTGGCAAATATGTAAGCTAAGCAGATCAAAGTCTCTATATATGCCTCCCTAACAGAGGGGCCACAAAGTCTAAGCTTTTGTGAGCATTTTATTTCCCTTATTCTGCTTTGCTTAATGATATTTCTATTAATATAATCCCTGGATAAAATTGCCTCTGATGTTATCCATCTTTAAACGCTTCTTCAACTTCAGGTCACCTAGTTATAAATGGGAATCTTCTGAATATTGGATACATTTATTATTTATTTCATATTTCTACGTGGTTATGTTTGGCAATATAGGAAATAACAAGAAAGCTTGTTCATAGCCAAAGAATGTGAAAAAGGAAAAGTCTGATTTGGTCTCAAAAGGGTCAAGCAGTAACATTTTGAAGCCTGGAATGTGAAACTCAGGGATCTGTGCAGAAAGGACAAGTAGGAGATATTATAGTTTGGGGGAAAAAGTGTTTGAAAAAGGTAAAAAAAAATTAATGTTTTCATCAAGATCATTCCAGTAGTGGTTTCAATGAGTAACTAAAATAAGTGTATGTTAAATATATGAAAATTAGCAAAGAGATGAGCATTGTTTGAGCAAAGGATCCAAGAGAAATTAGAAATGGGGAGGAAGGGAAAGGGATTATTGTAGGATGTAAAATACAGCAGGAAACACCAAGGTTTTGAAAGCTATTTAGATTTAAACATTGAATCATCATTGTCAGTGAATATATGGCTGCATTTCAGATATTGATTAGAAAGCTGTTAGGTGGAAGAAAGTTGCCTCCAGAGTTTTCTCTTTGTCATCTGATTTGAGTGATGTGAGATAAGGAAAGTAGTCAGGTCATTTCAGAGACAGAATCTCTTCTGATTACAAACCAAGATGCCTGCTCATTGTATTCTTACATTTTAAAAGACATTTGGATGAAGTAATCTTTCATTCCTTAAGAAATATGTACATAAATACATGTATTTTAAATCAAACTAAAGTCATTTTTGTCTTTCTTCTAATTTTATGAACTATGGGAAACTTCATCCCCAGAGCAGTTCTGTATACTTTTACATTTAAGAATGGTCTCCTGTTGTGTGCCTATTTCTTCAGTTTCCAAGAAAGTGTGTATCATCTTTTCTTTTTCCTTCCTGCCAGAACTAAGCAGTTCCTTTTTCTGAAGCTTTAAAAACCGTATTCAAAAAAGTAAGAGTCTAATGTCAGTCTTTATATCAAGTAGTATCAAGGCACCTCCTTTCTCTGTAACTTGCATAGTTGTGATAGCAAAGCAGTAAGAAGAAAGGCAATTGGAGAGCTAAAGATCTGATGTAATTTATGCAACCAGAGTCTGAGAAAAGATATATCTCAAAGTACAGAGAACACAGGATAAAGCATGGAAAAGGCAGTTGTTCATGTTATGGGTTTGCACTGTATTATTTTCTAAGAATAACTTTGTTATTTTGTAAACATATGCTAGTTATTAAAATTTAAGCTCTACAGAAAAGCACAGAAGTGTAGACACCAAAACACGTTGCTCCAAATCCTACCAGGCAGAAATAACCCAGTATTAACTTTTGGTTAACAGAAATCTAGGCATCTCTCTCTGAACAAATACAAATCTATATATCTATAGATTTAACAAATTAAATTTAACAAATTTAAGTTGTTAAATTTAACAAATTAAATCTATAGATATATAGATTTAAAAAATGACATTCAACAGTATATAAACAACTCTATACCAATAACTTTTTAAACATTTTACATCTATTATCTCATTTAATCTTCACAAATGCCCAATCAGATTGGGACTATTAATATCCCCCATTAAACAGTAGAATTGTAACATTAAACCACAAATAGTTAAATAATTAAGGAGATTAAGGCTAGGAATGAACAGATATGAAGAATTAAGTGTATGAGAAAGAAGTATTAACATGCATGCTATTTTACAATAAAAAGCATTGAACTTTACTTGAATTTAACAGAAGAAAAAACAAAATCGAAGCCAATCAAAGGAGTTGCTAAATTTCAGATACATATATCTTTGCCAAAAGGGATATTAGTTCCTAAAAGATTGCTCTAGGGTTAAAGGAAGACGATTATGAAAGTCATTAAGTGTTTGGCATCCTTATGTTTTTCCTTAACAGCGCATTTCAGTTTTTGACAGTGTGTACATATGAATGATGAGGTGGATAGCCTACTTCATTTCCTCCCTCTCACATGCTCCACTCCCCAGTTTCTGCTGCTTATTTCACTTTTACTTGCCAGGATTTGCAACATGTACATTTTGTAAATTGTAATTTACAAACAATAATTCCCCTAGTAGTTTAATCTTACTTATTAAAATGGATTCAGATCACCTACACTCTATTTACCATTTCTTCTTTATTCCTCAGATCTGTATTTGATTTTGGTTTTCCTCTTCAAGTTTTTTCAAGAGGCTTCATAACTTCAGTATTTTGTGAGGTATTTCACATTTGAGGATGTCTGCCTATCACCTTAGATTTTTCTTTCCCCCAGAACATTAGTCCCTGCTGCACAATCTTCTGTCATTCTCTGTTGAGAAAAATGTCTGAATCTACCTCACCTCCCTCCCGGAAGTTGTCTTACTTTTTCTCCATGGATGCTTGAGACTTCATTTTTTTATCATTAAACTTTAATAGCATAGCTTATGGGCCTGACTTAAGTCCAAGCAAACATGCCTTGGAATCAGAAAATGAAGTCCTCAGCTCTATTGGGAAGGCTGCCCAGGAGGAGAAGTGAGAAGAAAATGTGGTTTATATTCTTCAAAATATAACAATAAATTCACTTATTCAAAGAAATGTATATGGTGATTAAGGGCTATTATGCTATTAGTACAGCAGAACCAACAGTTTTCCATCTGGAAGGCAGTACGCTGTAATCAAAAGAGCTCTGGGCTTTGGCGTCTCATAGAAATGAGTTGAAAGTGAAATCTACAATTTAAGAGCAAGGCTAGTATTTAACTCAGTTTTCTCTTCTATAAAATGCAAATGATACCTTCCTCATAAAGCTTTGGTGGCAATTAAACAGGATGACATCTGTACAGTGCCTGGCACATGGTTGGTGCTCACTACATATTAGATTTCCCTTTTTCTTTCTTTCAGGCATACCTAGATTCAACAAAGTTTTGATATAACATTGTTACTATGGAAAATAGCTTCTACAGTTTGGAGGTACTTACAGATTGGAGTTTTTAGAATACAGCACATTCATCAGGAGATTAGCCCTGATTCTTTGCATATTTGAATGACATGACTATTCCAAGATTCAATATTATGAAATAGTAGAACTAAGTTGAACAGACTTGCCCAATCCCCCTCACTTCCTGCCCTGTCTCTCAGGCAGATTTTATCTGTGATGGAATTACAAATGGTGAGAAGCAAGGCAGTGATGGTTAATTACTTCCGAGGAGGTTTGGAGTCAGAGAAGCATAAATCACCTCACCCCAGACTCTGCAGGTTCAGCTAAGAAATGGTACCCTGGGCAGGAAGCAAGCAGTGAATGGGCTTGATCTACCTTTAGTTGATTCCCCAGTTATAATCCTAAATAATTAAAGCTTGCTCTCTAGCTCCGTCAGGTTTTGCATTTATTTCTGAGGATTACCACACCACTTACTTGGTTACATGTCTGTTTTTATTGTTCATTAGAATGGTATTACTCCAGGCTTGCTCACACAAACATTTGCCAAGACAATGGGATAAAAACAAATCAAGTCTTACAAGCAGGGAATCTATTTCCATTTGCAAATATTCAGACCGAATAATATGCTACAGGAATTTCTGGGGGAAAATGAGTGAGATTGAATATGCTCAAGCATTGCCAGGAGAAACATGTCAATAAATTTACTTAAAAAAAAAAGTGTGTAGAAAGAGTGAGGAAACAACTAAATAATTTAAGAAATGAATTTAGAATTCTACAGATGATTTTATATGTTTATGTGTGAGTGTGGCAATAGCAGGTTAAAGTAGTAAATCAGGTATTATAATTAATGAATTGTCTATCCTTTTTGGAAAAGTAAGACAGAGAAAAATTTTTATAGCAGAGGTGTGATAAACAGCGTAACCTCATGAGCATTGTATGAATGATACTTGTGCAAATTTAGCTTCAACTGTTTTACTGGATTAATGAATAAATATTTTTTACCATCTATTGAGTAGATTTCATAAGTAATGTTCTTCCATATGTTTTCCAGTGTAATAAAAATTGCAAAGAATGCAAACTCACATGACATTATAGTAAATGATCTGAATAACAGAATATTAATTAAGTGGGTGCAATGACCCTTTCAATGGCCACCAGTATAAAATAGAAATCTTAGTAGTTAAAAAAATAGTTAATGGGATTATTACAAATTTAAATGGTTTTATTTTCGGTTTTGCCATGAATCACCTTATAGTAGATGATGTGTATAATTGGATCCATAGCAGGTTTGATTTTAGGGCATAAATTAACAATCTTTTAAGCCAGTTCCAAGAGCCAAGTTTATAATTCCAGAATACCTGATTAACAAAAGACATGAGTGTTTACAGTTGTTTACAGACTGATTCAGCCCTCTTTTTTAGCATGTACTAGGTGCCAGACTCCAGGTATATAAAATGCCTGGCCCACAGTCCCATGGAAGAGACTGTCTCCAAGGATTATGTGAGGTTAGATGATTGTCAGGACACACAGGACCCCTTGGGTTTCATGCATGTCCTGACCCATGTAGGACTCTAATAAAAGCAATGAAAATGTTACAGCAAGAGAAAGAATTCACACAAAAGCATCAGGAGTCCAAGAAGCTTCCAGACACCCTTCTCTAGGGTCCTTGGTTAGTCACACAAGACTCATCTCCAGATTATGAGCCAGCAACATATGTGGAAGGAATTTTGGTTTCAGAAGACCTCGTTCTTATCTGGCCAAGAGTTTAGTATCAGACTTCTACACTTCCCAAAGATATGCATATAACTGGCTCGCTATCTTATACACTGTGGCACCTTGGGTTGTACTGGAGAGTATCCATGGTCAGGGTGAAGAAAGATTTCCTAATGGAGATAAGAGCCAACATAAATGATCTTAGTGATTGAGGTGAGGTGGCTGTTACAGTCAGAGGGAACAGCACGCACAGCCTCCCAGGAACATTCCAGAAAAATGGTTAATTTTAGAAAGCCTAAGGGTTCCATATGGTTGTAGTGTAGACTATATATAGGTAAGCAGATAAATAATTATGAGGATAATCCCCCAGCTGTATTCCTGGGTGACAAGAGTGCAGAGATAGATGCAAACTTGAGATAGGGGATAATGAGGTACCAAATCAGAGATGTCTCTTGGTTCTAGACATTGAATTTTAGGTCCTATGGAACATCTGGGTTGGAGATATGCAAGAAAAGAATTTAAAGCCCAGAATATTGAGCATACTATTTTGTGACTACTCAGTAAACACCAAACAACTAAAAGGCTAATGCTGTGATCTTGCATTTTAAAAGCTCTGATAATTTCTGTCAGAAACCTATCTGTTATAAATAGGAAAACAAACAAACAAAAAATTGTTTTTAAACCTGTCTCATGCTGTGAACTTATTTTAGAACAAACTACTGTTTTCAAGTTTCAACACTGTCAAAGGAGAGGATGTTTTTTCTCAGTTAACAAAGACACTTGCAGAAGATCAGGTGAAAGCCGGCTTCCTGTGGAGAAGGAGTTTTGCCTTGAGAATTTCATTATGGCTTCTTTCTACCATATGGAGTCAAAGAGACATTCCCTTCTTTCTGTTCCATTTTCCTTTTATCCAAGGATTTTACCTGACTTTTGAAATAATTAATTGAAGTTAAATTCATGTACACAAATATACATAAGGTACACACACGTATATATATACTCATATAAATAAGGTACATATAAGGACTCTGAATTTACTATGTCTTACAGATCAAAGGACAGATGGTACCAATTTTTAAATCTATCTTTGTAGCATTTTTTAAATAAGCAATTTCTTGAAACCTGATTTTTGTTTTGAGTGATGAGCTAGTTCCTTTCAAGTACTAAGTAAAGAGCAAGAATCATCAATATTATATTGCATATGCACCTCGTCCTCCATCATGAAGAAATGTCTAAAAAGTAAGCACAAACATCAAAAAGTCATTTCCTGTGAACTACAAAATTACCTATGCCATTTAGAGTAGTGGCCTCTGCACCTTTGCTAACTGTCATGTCTCTTTGCCAAGTGTTATTACCTTACATTTGTTTATGCTTTTGCATTACAGTGAGGTAGTCAGAACTAATATTATTACATTTTACAAATAGGAATACAACCTCAGAGTACTTAAATTACTTATCTAAAGTCACACCATCTAAAAAATGAAACCTGGTCTTCTGTGCAGATAAAGTTCTTTTAGGTTCTAACCTATTTGAAAGATAATGTTTTTCCTGTCCAAGCTGCCTTCTCTAGTTTCAGAAATGTAACAGTAGAGGAATATATTGTATAACTACTCTTAAATTTTTAAACAGATAAAGATAGTATTTTTATTATCATGTATACACCTTTTATTTTGAATTTTACATTAAAGCAACCTTCTGTATAGAAGTATACAAAAAAGAGAAAGTTGCTTTTGAGAGTTGTGGGCTTTAATCCATGAGAATGCTGCTACGTGCTACCCTATTGCCCCATTTTTTAAACTGTACACAACCCTTTCTGCACTATCCTAATACAAGTAGACATTTTAGTAAGTAGGGCATGCATATCCTTGACCAGATAAAGAGCTGTCACAATGCTTTGTGGTACAGAGAAACGTTATCATTGAATATGCAGAAGTAATCACATTTGGGTTTATTTAGAATCGATCAGTGTTGCTTAAACTGGTGTGCTTGTAAAAAATGAAGATTTCCTGTTCACTTATTTTGATTTAGTAGGTCCAGAGTGAGCCTAAAACCTTGCATTTTGACTGCAGTGTACTTGAGAAGCAGTGGGAAAGATCAGGGTATTTTCTTTGTAGCAAAAAAAACAAATGAAATACACAGATAAAGCCTATTTTAATCAATACGGTCCACCTTGCTCCCTATGAGTCTTTAGGGGAAGCTAATAATGAGCAGCAAAATTGAGTGTCTTTAGTTTCAGTTCTCTTTGCTGTTGCATACCAGCTGTGGCAGTGTTAATAAGCATTAAAACCATCCAAAGGTGACGATTTGGGAGAAGAAAAAGAAAATTTCAGGATACGAATAATCCATTGTACTGGTGACACCTGGATAAATAAAACTTTCTGGTATAAAAGTCTTGTAATAAAATTGTGCTAAAATAAGGAGTAAATTTCCAGTGCAATGGAAATACTTCTCTTAAGCTGTTCTTGGATGTGTTTGCATAGTATAGCCATCACTATCAAGATTTTCTGAATGTCCATCTATGATTAGCAAGACTTGATGGAGTCCAATTTTTTTTATTTGTATTTTTGCGGTACATGGGCCTCTCACTGCTGTGGCCTCTCCCATTGTGGAGCATAGGCTCCGGACGTGCAGGCTTAGCGGTCATGGCTCACGGGCCCAGCTGCTCCACAGCATGTGGGATCTTCCCGGACCGGGGCACGAACCCGTGTCCCCTGCATCGGCAGGCAGACTCTCAACCACTGCGCCACCAGGGAAGCCCCGATGGAGTCCAATTTATATAGTCATTTGTTTTAGCAATCTAAAGGTGGAAATTGTCTGCCTTCAGTCTACAAACTTATGGAACATTTCCTGATGTTTTCATTACCCTTAAATGAGGTATTATGTTTGAAGGCAGTGTATAACACATAGTAGATTTTAGAAATCATCCTTTTCTCCATAATTTCTAGCCATCTGCAAGAATTTTATTTAATCCCAGAGTATTTCAAAATGCCAGCAGAGCATAGCTTCTTGAGGAGCTTTTAAAGGACACGCTAATGGAGTTTTCTTGGAAAGTCTCCTTTTCCTGTAAACATAAGTAGATATGAACACAACTGCCATGGGCTTTGCATATAAACCACTTACTGAATTATTTCCACAAATGACTGAGAGCACAGACCCAGCTAATGCCTTATGAATCCCTGAATCAGTAATGCTGTCATTTGTGTTTATTTTGGAAATACTGTATAAGATAAAGTTTTAGTAATTGATGTACATTTAAATTAATTCTCAGAAATCTATACCTACCTACATCCTAACTCTCTGGATTTAACTTTATGTTAACATATACTTATTAAAGTAAAGCCTTGACAAGCATTTTTAAAATGTTTATTATAACTGACCCAACACATTTTTTCCTTGATAATTACTACCCTTGATTTAGTACTACAGAATGTCTCAAAAATAATGCTAACAATGATACTTGGGAGAGCTAAGTAGGAGAAATAATTCAGCTGTCACTACCCGGTACTGTAGAAGGGAATGTCATGACTTCTTCCAACATTAACAATGTGGAGATAAGGAAAGCTTTAAGAAAAATGTATCGTCTGAAAAATAAAACTGACAAGATGTCATGATTCATATTTTTTCAATTTGGAAAACTTGACTCTAGAAACTCATTGAGACTTTTAAAAGCTTGGCAGATCTATTGGAAGTGGGAACTATACTCAGGAGAATCATTTTTAAGGTAGGGCTTTATTTGCCTGTATGTTATATCTACCCTACAATGCCTCGAAGTGCATTTCACAGCCAGGAAGTATTTCATGGTTGAGTAAATTAAATATTAATATAATAATTATAAAGAAAGTTATTTAGACAGGCAACTGTGTAGGACAGAATGCAAAGATGAAAGTAGTTAATGTTTTATCCCATTTTGATTGAAAGGGATAGGTATTTCTCCAATATACTTGAACATAGTATAAAAGATGATAGGTTGAAATAAAGTCAATAATAACTGTGCAGTTGTTTTTTTGTTCATAGTTATTATAAAAGTAAAACAAATATCTAGTGTGCTGTTTAAATTTAATGAACTATCAAACACTCTGCCAGTGAAATCACATATTAATCCAGTTACGTATCAAAGTCCCGTCATATATATGAAACACTTCTATTTTTATTTTTCCTTGTTAACAGTGAATCATAGTTAACTGATGATGTTTCTTTATGCTGCTGCTGAAGAAATTGAAGCCTAGTTTAGGATCCACTTCTAGAAAATTTACAGGATTACATGGCTTTTGACTACAAACCTATTTCTACTCTACATTCTTGCTTTATTTTCCTTTTGCTTCATTTTTCTAATTTATTTTATCTTCCTCTATTTTATGACTCTTTATAAGACATTTTAAGTACATTTTCAGACATAGTACAATTAGTTTTTAAATCAATGAAATAAAAAAAGTTTTTTTCTTTGAAGAAGGAGCTATGCCTGGGTCTCTGGGAACTCAAGATCAATCACCAGCAAAATCCCCTTTGTCCTCCACCTCTCCTCTGAACACTGCTTCTTCTTGCTCCAAAGAAAACCAGCTCTCTTCTGAGGACTCGAAATCCCCTGTTGCCTTTGCCGACCTTGAACACTTTCCACAAGAGGTGGATGTTTTCTCCGCACAACTCCTCCCAGAACACCTGGCCTGGCAAGCGACTTGACTTTCCTTCCCTTTTCCTACTCTCTCTGAGTCTCATGTTATCAAACTGTGCCACTCTTCCTCTCCTAATTTAAGTCATCTGTAATCCCCAGGTGACTCCTTTGTTCCTTCAGTATTTTAGCTTCTGCTTCATTGTCATTCTCCCCAAAATAACGCCATACTAGGAAGAATATTATACACAATGCTACTGTATAGTAGCAAATGCTCTTGTGAGGTACTGATCTCCCTGTCAACAAATATTCTCAAGCAAACAGATATAGCATGCCAAATCTTTAGATATGGCCTATAACTGATTTACCCATTGGATGCAGATGTGCTATTCTAGCTAGCAGTACAATTATCCATGTACAAGTCTGTTTAGACAGAAAATCATAACCAATAGGTTAAATACTTTGGCCCCAAAGCAGTACATCTATCTATCTATGTATTGAACTTGAGACATATTAATTAGAGGCATTGAGATCATTTAGATGATATACTTCCTGAATGCTGTACCTTGACCTTCACAAACTGGATCATTTAACAGCACAAGTTTCAGATTTTAACCAATTTATAGTCACTGAACCAGTGTGTTTCTGATTACCTCAGACTACCTTCTTTTGTACAATGACCAACTGCATGACCTCATTAATGAGATCACCACACACCTACATAGTCCACTTATACCACTTAATTTAACAGCAGATATAATTTTAGTAACACCAAATTTTTACCTTATTAAATTTAGAAGTTTCTTGGAAAAAGTCATAAGCACTATACTTAGCACTTAGTAAAGTTTAAATGTAATGTTTCCTGTATATTTTTTATCTCTAACATTTGATTAAATAGTACCCTATTTATCCGTTCTTTTCCTTTCATTATTTTAAATACAGGCCCATGAGTATATTTGCTGGTATACACACACACACACACACACACACACACACACACACAGACACTTCATAGTCCCACTTAAATATCAGATTCCCATTTATTAAATTCCTGGAGTTATACTGGGACATTAAAATCATGGGTGGGGTACCTCCCTCGTGGCACAGTGGTTAAGACTCCGCGCTCCCAATGTAGGGAGCCCGAGTTTGATCCCTGGTCCAGGAACTAGATCCCACATGCATGCCGCAACTAAGAGTTCACATGCCACAACTAACAAGCCACAACTAAGGAGCCCTCCTGCCGCAACTAAGAAACTGGCAAGCCGCAACAAAGGAGCCCACCTGCCGCATCGACGCAACCAAGTAAATAAATAAATAAATATTAAAAAAAATTTTTTTTAAATTAAAAAAATAAAACCATGGTGGGGGGGAACTAGCATGACAAACACCCTTGCCTTTTTACTCACATTTATATAATTTCAAAGTAGTAGATAAAAACCAGAAGCTAATTGATTACTTGTTTTCTATAATATATCTGGATCATGTAGTATGGAACAGTTTAATTTCAAAGAGACTCTTTGGCTTTTATTATAAAATAGTTTTAGTTCTCCTACTTGATTAAATGAAACAAGCCTATTAAATACTAAATACTATTAAATACTAAATACTGTATTCTCATTATATTCAGCAATCCTCAGAATGACTCTATATAGAAGTATCACTACCACTTTTTATAAAGACTAACATTTGGAAATGTAAAGTAGATTGACCAAAAACTTAGTAACAGCAGAGCCAAGATTCAAATCTTAATTTGAGTCCAGAGATTCTTCCTAGCACTATATCCTTGGCAGAATAAAGTTTGACTTGGTCATTCAGTAAACAGCCAATCTTTGAGGACAATAAGAATTAACAAAAATAAAGCCCCTTGACTTCAGTGTTTACGTGACGATTTGTATTTTACAAATAGTATATATGGTAACTTGGTAAATTTGCTATCCTAATAACAGTGGAAATTTCAATCCAAGTACAGAAGAACCAACCACAACCTGAATTTCTTCCTTCTCTCAGGAAGTGTTTTAGAGCAACAAGCCAAAAGTACTTTCTGTGGCGAGGCTCACAAGACTGCTGAGAATAAGGGAAAGTTACTTGCCCTTCTCGTGACATTTTCCCTACCAACCACCCACTTTGCATTCCTTCCTGCAGGCTGCTGGCAGGATTTCTACAGGCAAAGCTTGACAGATGGGGTTCTAGTGACTGAGGCCCTCCAACTCCAATGAGATGTTACCAAGGACTTAAAAAGGCCCTTCCCCAAGGTGTCTGATGTGTGCAATGCCATCTACCTTCAGATAAAGACTTAATCATGTTTAAATGGCAGAAACTCTCAGAGTCTTTAGTAAAATTCCATTACTGGGGAGGAGCGGGGGTTATTGGGGCTTTATAGAGTGAGGCTTCCTGAGTTTGGATAGATCTTTTAACCTGAATATTCAGTAACAGAATGTAAATTTTTGGTGCAAAGAGAGAATGCCATATGTTTTCTAATTCTTACATGTAGCAGCATGCATAATTTCTATTGTGGCCATATATAATTTTGAAATTTGTACTAGATTAGCCCCGAAATGAAATGCAAATAAATATGATTTTAATGCTATTATATCTTTGCTAATACTTCACTTATTTGTGCATTTTAATAACATTTATTGCTTTTAAATGAAAATAAATTAATCTCAGGCCTGAGCCAGTATATATATAGTATATTAATTCTGATGAGCAAGGAATTGAAACGGCATGTCATAAAATGCTTAAATTAAAAATGTGTTAAAAATAAGTAACTTACTTTAAACTTTAGTCATATTAATAATGGAACTGCATGTAAAGTAAAGGTTCTTCTCAAATACCAGTTTTGCAGTGTGAATATAGCAAATTTAAGTATTTGATATATTAATCAAATATATCATGGGAAATAGAAATGTATATAGTTCTTTCTGAGAAAAGTAATATACTGCAATATAATTCTGTATATATAAAGGGAATTTTTAATATAGTTTGGAATTATAGTTACTAATCAGGTTATTAAATTTTTAGAAGTATTCCAATAAAAACATAAAGGTCTATGTTAATACCAGGATTAGAATTTTCAAAGGGCAACTGAAAAATACTCTCAAAAGCTGCTGAGGAATATGTGACAACTGATTTTTTTAAAGGTCAAGGATAATCAAATAAAATCAGCATATAGTAAGGTTAAAGAAAAGCCAGTTAAACATTACAGTGAAGTCTAATCGGTGCTAATTAGTGATAACTGACTTCAACTATTGAAAATAAATAAATAAAATTGTCTTTAAAAAGAAAAAAGTGTAGACTTAAAAAAATAAACTGAATTATCAAATTAAATTAGAAGTAGATGGGCTTAATGGTAACAAAAGTAGGAAGAATGAGTTGTGATAGTAGAAGCAGAATAGCTGCTCACTTTTACAAACAGGGAACAGGGAATTCAGCTATTAGCTAATGAGATAAAACAGCAGCATCCTCATAGCAGCATCTGATTGCAAGGCAGAATCCTTCCATAAATGGACGCAACTGTTACACAAAATCAGAGTGACCCACTCATTCTCCTATTCCCCTGTAGAAATTGCCAGGACTCTGCCATTGTTGGATGCTTGATGCGTCTGTATTTCCCAATCTGCCACTTAATTAGCCAGAGTCATCAGCTTCCCAGAAGACTTATTTAAGCCCTATTAATAGAATTATGTTGAGTCTATAAAATCAGAAGAAAAAAAACCCTGACCGTTGTTGAAAATAATCAGTCACAAACTCTGTTTTTCCAGCATTACTTTAGGATATAGAACCAAATAATCAGCACCTATGTATCATTTAGGAGCATGTATTTTTTTTCTATTTTATTTTTAAATTTTTATACAATTTTTAAAGGTTACTTTCCATTTACAGTTATTACAAAATATTGGCTATATTCCCCGTGTTGTACAAATACATCCTTGAGCTTATCTCACACCCAACAGTTTGTACCTCCCACTCCCCTACCCTATATTACCCCTCACCCCCCCACCACTGGTAACCACTAGTTTGTTCTCTATATCTGTGAGTCTGCTTCTTTTATGTTATATTCGCTTGTCTGTTGTATTTTTTAGATTCCACATATAAAAGATACCATACAGTATTTATCTTTCCCTGTAGGAGCATTTATTGAATGAAGCAAATATTTTTTGAATGCCTACTATGTGTCAGGCCCTTTACCCATACGATTTTTGCTTATAACCATTTATAAATACAGGGATATTTATCTACATTTTACCAAAGAAGATGCTGCTGCTCAGAGATGTTAAGATTCATAAACCTATCAAGTGGCAGAGGCAGAATTCAAACTTTGTGTCCATGTGGTTCTAAACCCTTATGCATGTTTCCACCAAGCCACTTCCCTAGAGACTTTGACTCTTCTGTTCATCACTGTATCTAAGTACCTGGAACAGTGCCTGACACATAGTAGGTCCTCAGTAAACATTTCTTGATTAAAAGAAGGCCTGCTCGGTGCAGAGCCAGCTTTCACTTGTGCCTCTGAGGGCCCCTGATGGGAGTAGAATAGTACGTTAAGCTTGTCTCAATCTGTTCCAGATCTCAGGTTTTTGTTTGTCTTGTTTTTTTGTTGTCTTTGCCTTTCCTTGTATGTGTTTGAATCTCTAAATCTAGCAGGTAAAACCCCAAGGGGCAGGATCCCGTCTTCTTTGCTTGTACCATCACAGCACACTAATGAGCGCTGTGCACGTAGCAGTGCTTCACAAAGTGATCATTCATATTAGTCATTGACAGAAGGTCTGTTGAAAGAAATAAATATATCTGCATTGCAGGAGTATCATGAGCCCACACTCAGTTTTCACTCGAAAGAGCTATACACAGCCTATCAAGATCTAAAAAGTAGATTTTTCTCCCTTCCTAAAGAAACAAGGATAGCAGTTTGAGTAGTAGAATCCCTTAATGTGGTCACTCATTTCTGTGATATTTAAATGTGAAGGAGAAGTTCTGCTCACAGCTTGGGATGAGGTCTTCTCCAAGACGGCTTAAGATTTCAAAACTGATCACATACAGCCAGAGAGCTCCACTATGGCAATTATTGTTGATTTGGAAGCTCTCTTGTTGCAGTTTATTTAGATTATACATAATAGGGCTGTAGGTGGAGTGGAATGAAAAAACCTGTGAGAAAATATAGGCACCGCCTCTGAGCACTGAAGATAAGGGTGTAGCCTACAGCAGCATTAGTAGGTCAGGGATTTGGATCTGTTTTGTTCACTGCTGTATCCCTGGTATCTAGAACAGAAACTGACACAGAGATGGTACACAATAAATATTTTTTAAATGAATTAGCATATAGAAATAATAATGATGAGGAGGAAGAGGTTAGAGAAATGATGATGATAACATAGTGTTTCAGAGGGGAAGTACTGGAAATGTTATCCCCTGAATTAGGATGGATGCAGAGCTTTTAAGGAATGTTCTCTCCAAAAGGGAGAAGAAGAGATAAATTTAGCTCAGGAGAAATGTGGAGGTTCTTTGAAATATTAGGGCCTTCTCCGGATAAATATATTCTTTTTGGACAGAGTTCAGGAGCACAAGAAGTTTGGGGGCAATTACGTTATTTAAAACAGAAGTAGAATAATAAGCAGTATATTGTATTGCCAAAAGCTTAATCTCATGAAAATTAAGAATAAGAAATGGATACTTGTTATAACTGTTATTTAACATTGTTTTGTAAGCAAGGAAGATGAAAGAATTTGTAACAATATTGAGAAAGATATTGATAATTACATTCCAGTAGATTCACATTTTTCAAAAGAAATAAAACTGCTAAGCTTAATAAGATAATTTGGTAAGCTGACTAAATGCAGGGTAAATGTTTCCCATAGTAGCAATAATTTGTTATAAATAGAATTTTAAAAAACTTGTTTACCCCAGACTATAAAGCAACTAGGAATATATTTAGCAAGAAAAGTACTTGGCCTTCCTGAAAAACAGTATAAACACTTACTGATAAGGTATCCACATGTAGGTATTTCATAGATATCCTAAAAATCTCACATCTCATTTTGTATAATTAATTACATTGCAATGAAATTAAATTACAATGAGAATTTAGAAGAATAAGTGTTTAAAAATAACCAATAAAATTTTGAGGAAAGAATATACCTGTGTATGTGTTGGTAAGGATTCTAGCTGCCTCTATAGCCAAAAACTGACTACTAGTGGCCTAAAATAGGTTTTTTTTTCTTGCTTACTTCATAGTCTGTTGGTAGGTTGACTTTTTTTAAATTCTTGTTGTGACTGTTATTTTATTATTGTATTTTAATTTCTAAGCATAAATTCAGTGAACATTCACTCTGTGCCAGTCACTGATTGCATTTTCTTATTTAATTCTCACAGAAACACTGTGTGTTATCCCCATTTTATGAATGAGGAAACTGAGGCTCTGAGAGCTTCAATAAAGAAATGGTAGAGGAAATTCAGGTTACCTAACTGTAAAGCCAACCAAATATTCTTTTGACTTCCTCAGATTTTTTTTTTTTAATTTTTATTGGAGTATAGTTGATTTACAATGTTGTATTAGTTTCAGGTGTACAGCAAAGTGAATCAGTTATACATATACATACATCCACTCTTTTTAGATTCTTTTCTCATATAGGCCATTATAGAGTATTGAGTGGAGCTTCCTATGCTATACAACAGGTTCTTATCAGTTATCTATTTTATTAGTAGTGTGTATATGTCAGTCCCAGTCTCCCAATTTATCCCCCCCCACCCTTATCCCCTGGTAACCATAAGTTTGTTTTCTACATACATGACTCTACTTCTGTTTTGTAAATAAGTTCATTTGTACCCTTTTTTTTTGATTCCACATATAAGCGATATCATATGATATTTGTCTTTCTGTGTCTGACTTACTTCACTCAGTATGACAATCTCTAGGTCCATCCATGTTGCTGCAAATGGCATTATTTTGTTCTTTCTTATGGCTGAGTAATATTCCATTGTATATATGTACCACATCTTCTTTATCCATTTGTCTGTCAATGGACATTTAGGTTGCTGTCATGCCCTGCCTATTGTAAATGGCGCTGAAATGAGCATTGGGGTGCATGTATATTTTTTTCTTTTTCTTTTTTTTTTGGCTGTGTTGGGTCTTCATTGCTGCATGTGGGCTTTTCTCTAGTTGAGGTGAGCAGGGGCTGCTCTTCATTGCGGTGCGCAGGCTTCTCATTACGGTGGCTTCTCTTGTTGCAGAGCACGAGCTCTAGGCGCACAGGCTTCAGTAGTTGTGGCATGTGGACTCAGTAGTTGTGGCTCATGGGCTCTAGAGCGCAGGCTCAGTAGTTGTGGCACATGGGCTTAGTTGCTCTGTGGCATGTGGGATCTTCCTGGACCAGGGCTTGAACCCATGTCCCCTGCATTGACAGGTGGATTCTTAACCACTGCACCACCAGGGAAGTCCCGGGGTGCATGTATCTTTTTGAATTATGGTTTTCTCCGGGTACATGGCTAGGAGTGGGATTGCTGGGTTGTATGGTAGTTCTATTTTTATTTTTTAAGGAACCTCCATACTGTTCTCCATAGCAGCTGTACCAATTTGCATTCCCATCAACAGTGTAGGAGGGTTCCCTTTTCTCCACATCTTCTCCAGCAATTATTGTTTGTAGACTTTTTTGATGATGGCCATTCTGGCTGGTGTGAGGTGACTTCCTCACATCTTAAGCATATCTCACAGTAGGAAGAACCTATAACTTAAAACTTAATTAACCAAATGGATGTGGCCTAAATGGGTAATATATATCCAGTATACTATATTATCTTTCCTTCTGTTTCTGTTTTATTTAAGTTAGCAAAAATAAAGTATATGTCTGAAAATTAGGAGAGCTGGAATCCTAGCCCTCGCTCTGCTACTGAAAAGCTTTGTGACCTTCAGAAGTCACTTCACCTTCTTTGTCCTCAGTTTATATTATCTATAAAATAATGGGAGTTGAATGATAATATCTCCACAGTCCACAATCAAGTGGTTCTCTAAGGAGAAAATGGATTGTAAAGCCTGTCTGGATTCAGAGCCCATGCTTTTGGTTTTCTGTGTAAGTTGGTGTTTATTTATTTTTGTAATAATTTTATTTATAACAACACAGGTGAATGCTCTGCCCTTCACTCCACCTGTCTCACTCCTCAGATGTAAAAGAAGTTTGACTGTGGAGGGGTCTCTGAGACAGAACAAAACCCTCAGTGCTTCTTACTGTGACTGTGTTATTCAAAACTCGATTTGGGAGACCTTTCCACAGTGGGCAATGAGCACAGTTTCTTGTTTATAGCAACTAGGTTTGTTTTGCCTTAAAATTAGGAATCTTGTTTTAATAGCAAGAGCCTGTTAAAATAATACACTCTGTATTCATGTAAAATAAGAAGATAGAGGATACAATTTAATATTAAGGACTTACCTGGTGGCACAGTGGTTAAGAATCTGCCTGCCAATGCAGGGAACACAGGTTCAATCTCTGGTCCGGAAAGATCCCACATGCCATGGAGCAACTAAGCCTGTGCGCCACAACTACTGAGTCCATGTGCCACAATTAGTGAGCCCGTGTGCTTCACAACTACTGAAGCCTGCTCGCCCTAGAGTCTGCACACTGCAACTACTGAGCCCACACACTGCAACTACTGAAGCCCGTGCACCTAGAGCCGTGCTCTGCAACAAGAGAAGCCACAGCAGTGAGAAGCCCGTGCACCACAACGAAGAGTAGCCCCCACTCCCCACAACTAAAGAAAGCCCGCGTGCAGCAATGAAGACCCAACGCAGCCAAAAATAAAAAATAAAATATAACAATAATAAAAAAGATACAATTTAATAGAAAGTTACTACAATAAAGTGAGAATAACTATCAAATCAAATATAAAATGTAAACTTTTAAACACTGACCCCAGTATTTTTTATTCTCTTTTAAATCCTGCTCATCCTTTAAAGGATAACCTTTAGAGTATTTAGTTTAAATTATATCCTTTCTTTTTTGATGGATCTATTTTATTTTATTTTTTAGGATTATGGTTTTGACAATTAAGTAATAGGTTTAAGTTCGATTGATTCTGACCTTTCTTTAGCAATTGATTATTATGATGTGCTTTTTATATTGTTTGGCACTGTGACATGGAGAGTCAGCCAAATAAAGACTATAAAATTAAATTGACTTACTCCTGTATGGGTTATCTACTGGGTGCAGTTGAGTAGCTGGAAGGTTTAAGTACTGGGGAGTTTTTTGTGGTTTTTTTTTAATACACATATGCAGTCAAGTTAATGCCAAGAAAATTAGCCCCATCCTGTTTGAGTCTCTGAAACCTTGCTTACAAAGATAGAGACATACTCATTTATTTTTCTTCTGTAGTTAAAATATCCATTGGTAGTTATGCTACCAAGAGTTATTTATTAGCCTTGATGTTAGAGAAAGCTTTTATGTTTTACAAAATGAAAATTATTTTCCTTTATTATTTTAAAATAATTGTATAGAGAACATGTTATCTACATACAATTGGCATATTTTGAATTTGATATAAACGTGTATTCAATGTATTTATGTTAGCTCTTTCATATGTTAGTGTCAGATTTCCTAGCAGCTAGCTTAGTAACTCTTTAGTTAATTATTTTAGTTGTTGTTTATCTGGCATTTATTTTTTAAAAACCCACATTTTCATATTTACAGAGTGATTCTAAAAACATTTGAGAAAGCAAGAAAAGCAGATATTATAATTACGTCCATATGATGGCCAACACTGCTCTCTACTGGCAAAGAAGCAAGTCATAAAACAAACTATTCAGTCTTTTAAGTGGGAAAAAAGAAAGTCAATTTTAAGTAATATTTGAAAATGAAGGTGTAATTCTCAAACTTTCACACGTTTTTGCAAAATGCTTATTTTAGGCATAATGGAATACAATGAAATAACTGGAAGAAATGACTACAGACATCACTTCAGATTAGCTTAAAAGAAAAGCCTGTGTCATTTTAATTGATTGAAAAATAGTTGTGGGAGTTTTGGAAAATATTAAGCCAGATATGAAATATCTTAATAGCATTCTAATTTTAAAAGTCTATAAAGTAAATATTTTTGTATATAATAGTGAGTTTGATGACATTTTTCTCTTTTTAATTTCAACAACCTCCAGCCTCTAAAATATCTGCTGTGAGTGCATTTACTAAGTATCCAAATGCACTGACCAAAGAGATGCATAGGTTGGACTATTTGCACAGAATATATAATTAGCTTTAAAGTATCAAAAATTTGCTCTGTATTTGTCAAAGTCTTTATTGATGATTTTCCAAAGACATTTTATAGTTTGTAAAATCTGTGAAAAATATATGCTATGTTGTTATACCTTTCAATATATAGACTAAGAATACACAAAACATTTTTATATCACTGTCATCTTACTTTTCATAGTCTAATATATTGTAAATGTCCTTTTATGTTTTATATCTTTACTATCTGTCCATATTATCTAGGATCAAAACATTATTCAGTATTCTAATCTTCAATCCTTTTAATAACTAGTAGCCAAAATTTAAACACACACACACACACACACACACACAATAATGCCCCAAATGGAATCAGTCATATATAGTAATTTAAGAGGTTTTGTTTGTTTTTGTAAGTTTGCCTAATACTATCACTAGCTGATTACTTTAACAGTAACAAATTTAAAACATATTACATTTTCAATGATAATTACCTCTTGATTGTGAGAAAGAAGTTGATGCTTATTTTCATTGATACATTTTTCTATAGTTTCTAAATTTCCTACAGTGAACATACATTACTATTAAAGTAGAAATGTTTATTCATAAGTAAACAGAAAAATTTTGTTGCAGATCTTCAAAGCACAGACACACAATTGTGCAAGACACACACTTGGACTTATGTAAGGTCTAATGCCTGATCTTTCAAAAAAAGTATGTGCTGAAAAGAATGTTGTCTATTGGAGACTCTGAATAAATATAATTGATAAAATCTTGAATACTTGAAATAAGAAAAAGAGCACCCACCATTATCACTGGCCTCGGAACACATAACTTTCTTTTGCTCTTTTGCCACACTGAAAAATAGCACTTAGAATCTACATGTATAAAGCAAAAACAGTCTGATACATTATACTTTCTTCTCATCATTGTTATTTTTTTTCTGCCACATGGAGGAGCTAAGACATAAAGTTGCTAAAACATAAAAGCAATGACTTTTACCCAATTGAAAGTGTTCAACATACCAATGTCCCATTTTCTAAGAGATTGTAAAACAAATTTTCTATATTTTTTATTTAGGTAAATTTCATAACAGAAAGAATTTTTGAGATTAACTTATTTTATTCAGCATAATTCCCTTAAGATCCATCAAGTTGTGTGTGTAACAATAGTCCACTTATTTTTATTGCTGAGTAGTGTTCCATGGTATGGATGTACCACAGTTTGTTTAACCATCCACCCACTGAAGTATATTTGGGTTGTTTCTGACATTTGACTAATACAAATAGATCCATTGTGAACATCAATGCAAAAATATTTACAGGAATATAAGTGTTCATCTATCTGGGATAAACACCAAAAAGTACAGTTGCTGTACCTTAGGATAAGTGCATATTTAGTCTTCAGAGAAACTACCAAAACTATTTTCCAGTGTAGCTGTAACATTTTACATTCCCACCAACAGCAGCATCCTATAATTTTATTTGCTAATCTGATAACCCTGATTACTAATATTAAGGATCTAACTTTCTTGATTCTCCTTGCCCTTTCACCGAATATTTAACTTATTTCTGTTGGCAGCATTCTTCTCTTTCATCTCCCTCTGCAGCATGGCAGCTACCTGGGGACCCGTGGTTCTGGCACTCCTCAGTCCTTCCACTGAGACCTCAGTGCCAGGGTCTCCCTAATCCACACCTTTTACCCAGAATTCTCCTTCCCCAAGCTCTACTTTGTATACCCAGCTGTTGAGTCTGCTACTCTAACTGACACATCAAAGGAATTTAGACTCAATATGTTTGAGTAGCTTTCATTTCTTCCTTTCATTCAGGTCGCTATTAAAATGTCACCCTTTTAGAGAGGACTTTCCTGATCACTCGATCTTAAATATTACACTCTACTCAATTTATGTTATTATTTGTGTTATTTTTACTTATGCCATCTAAGATATATTAGAAATATGTTTGTGATCTAGACATGAACATAGAAATATATAGATACAGACATACATACATACATGCGCACATACACAGGTATGCTCCCTGGGATATAAACTACACTAGAACAGGGACATTTTCCCCCTGCTATATACCCAGCACTTAGTAAATGCTTGACTCATAGTAAATACTCTCTTTTTTTTTTAAGGAATAAATGAGTATGTGCAACTTTAACTTGTTATCACTTGGGGACTTAATTCAATTTTTATTTAATCAAAGTTATCCATGTCCATTTTAAACAAATATTTCCCCAAGGCTTATAATGAAAAAGCAAAATGTTCCTCAGCTCTTTTCCCAAGTGTCACTCACTGAAGTAACCATTTTCAACTCTTGTTATTTTCTTCTTTATTTCTGGATAACCTGCTACACTGCTGTGCCTTGATTTGTCATATATGTCGTGGTTAACACCCTCTGTCACTGCCCCACCCCCTTGATTCCTGGGTTCCATTTCTTCCTCTGCTTTGTTTTACACACTTCCCTCTTTTCCTATGAAGAGCTGGGGCATGGGAGTTTAAACTTTTAGTCCCTTTCATATCTCAGTATGTATTTTTTCTCTCCTTGTAATCTGTAAACTTGGCTCTAAATCTTTTTTTCCTTAGAATATGAAGTTATTTTTCTATTTTTCTACACCAGTCATTAGCTAAGGAATATTGTGATATGGGGCAAAGCAAAAAACTTCCAGGTGTCTCCAGCTGTCTGTACTGGCAAAGTGACCTCATTGCCCAAAGGAAATCCTTTGAAGGTCTTGTGTGTGAGCCATTACCAGCAAAGCATGGGGAAGCTGGAGGATGGATCCCAGCACTGATAAAGAAGATCCAAGGAGAGTTGAGCAGGCACTAACAATATCCACTGAATTCTAGTGTCTTCCCCAAACAATCATTAAATTAAGAAGTGACAATCCCTCATAATTATAAAGCATTTTGCGGTTTACAGGGTGTTTTTGTTTTTGTTTTTTTTCTTATCTCTTACTGCAGTTGATCTTCAGAGCAATTTTGTAAGGAGAGAAGAACAATATTATTATCCTTATTTTTCAAGACTCAAATAAGGCAGAGACTAAGTGACCTTTCAGTATCTTCAGATTCTAAGCCTAGAGTTTATTCCAGCATGCTGTGTCATATTCAAGGGTCTTATAAATATTTTATATAGACATGGAATGCACACAAATGTGAACTATTTAATCTAAGTATCATGACTTTTATAACTTAAAAATACAGGAACTATTATAAGGAATAATCTGCTTTTCGGTTTTAAAATTATTTCCATTCAGTTCATCCAACATTACATAGAAAAAAAGGGTTAAGCGGCAAGCTTCATATTGGAAGTCTTTAAAGCTTAGTTCCCACAATCACTCAAGGCTTCTCCCTGTGTTTCATTACTCAGATGGTTTAATTAAAGCCAATGTGAAAGAAACATATTAAAATGTTCCTGGAGCACTGCAAGAGGTTGATTCATTTAGAATGTACTTGGAGTTCTTCCATAATTTTCCCATATGGGCCTATTTACGTATAACCACTATGACTCATGACATTACTGCCGAAGTATGAATATTTTCCATAAATATTTCTAGCAACTCTTACAGTCTGTTATCAACACATCAGACGCTTCCTTCTTATAGTTCAGTAATCCCTTAGCAGTATCGTCTGCTTTTACCTTCCTGTTTTGCTAACACTAGACCACCACTGATGGGGAATCTCTCAGTGATAATTTCAGAGATGTTGAGAAGAGTTTACCCCATGGATTTACTCAGAACTAAATAGCTTCTACTGTGTTCGCTCCCCTCCTGTCACTTGAACCCTTTACTCTTTCTGCACGATCTAAAACAGTGCTTTTCAAATCTGGTGGCACGTTAAAATCACCTGGGGAGCTTTAAAATGCACAGATGCCCTGGCTCCGCCCCAGCTAATTAAATCAGAGTCCCAGGCACTGGTCTAAGTTTAAAGCTCCCAAGTTATTGTATCATGAAGCCAAAGTTGAATACACTGTCCGGAAACAGAAGAAATGTGATGGGTCCATTGGTGTCAGGAATCGATTTGGCTGTCTCACATATCTTAGTAGCAGGTTTTCAGTTCCTTTTTAGCCGAGAATTTCTCCATTAATTTTGGTCTTTTTTTGCAGATCTGGTCAACCAATTTGAGGTCACAGAGGGATAAACCTAGTGCCTAATGATATTACATCTAGACCAAGTTGCAGTTGTTTGGCATAGTTTGAATATATTAGAAAAAGAAACTGTTGTACCTTGTAGAATCTGAAAACTGAAATTTAATGCTTCTGAGCTTCACGTTCTCTGCATGAGCTCATTAGAAACAGGATCAGCAGTTATATCCTATATATATATATTTTTTTTTTTTCCGGTATGCAGGCCTCTCACTGTTGTGGCCTCTCCCGTTGCGGAGCACAGGCTCCAGACACGCAGGCTTAGCAGCCATGGCTCACGGGCCCAGCCGCCCCGCGGCATGTGGGATCTTCCCGGACCGAGGCACGAACCCGTGTCCCCTGCATCGGCAGGCGAACTCTCAACCACTGCGCCACCAGGGAAGCCCCTCTCCTATATTTTCAGCTCACCTTTTCTATCTACCTTCTACTGTTCTCCTCAGCTGTTACTATTTTCTAAGTCTGTTCCTTAGATTTTAGTACGAGAAATCACTTGTGATGGTTTTAGAAATAGAATTCCCTAGCCCTACTTATTAAATTGAGAAATCTTCATTGTTATGTTTTAACCTAGGTAAATGTTTTAGCCTAGGTAATGTTTTAACATTGTTATGTTTTAACCTAGGTAATTCTCATACAGGTAATACACAGAGCCCATTTTGAAAAACAAAACTCTCATTTCTTTAGTTGTTATTGTTAGTTTTTTCAAGAATGAAAGAGAGGGATAAATTGGGAGATTGGGATTGACATATATATATGTCAGTATAGATAATACTGCTGTATATAAAATAGATAACTAATAAGAACCTGCTGTATAGCACAGGGAACTCTACTCAATACTCTGTAATGGTCTATATGGGAAAAGAATCTAAAAAAAAAAAAGTAGATATATGTATGTGTATAACTGATTCAATTTGCTGTACACCTAAAACTAACACAGCTATAGTTGTGTTACTAGCTGACTGTAAATCAACTATACTCCAATAAATTTTTTTTTAAAAAGAATGAAAGAAGGAATTAAATGTGATTTTAAAAGATACCCTGACATTACTATTTTGCTCCCTTTTATTCTGTGAGTTAACACATGAAAAATGTTCTACTTAATTATTTGATGTAAAGTATACACACATACATACTCATGCATATGTCTATTTATATAAGAAGTGATGAATTCTTATCCCACCCTGGTGTTATGATGATTGATAGTATGAGACAAGAAAAAAAGTCTTTGGAAAATTATATATACCTAATGAATTTAATGATTATTTGCTATTTATATAGAAATAATCTGTAGAATAAAATATCCACATGTCAATTCTAATTGGTCTTGAACATTTCATGATATTGGACTTCTGTTTAAGAGGTATTATATCTTTCCAGGATAGAGATTTTATTACAATGTCGTAATTATTATGAAACTTTTTCTTTTTTGGGGGGATAGGTCAGGTTTTAACTAAAAACCTCCAGGGATATTTTAACTATTAGTAAAATTGTAGAGCTTTTTTTAAAAATTTTTTGAATGTACTTTAGCTTATGGCTTTGATGAATGTTGTATACTGGGTATTAAAAAAGTATGTATTTTAAAATTTTACATGCTGTACAAGTGTGCTAATTGGAAAACAAAGAAAGATGTTGATTTGACATTATAAACTGTATTAAACCACATTAATATCTCAAAATATACTATTGACAACATAAAAATCATATGCTTTAAATTTTCAGATAATTTTTAATTGTAATTGTATTTTAAATTTGAGTTCAACTTTATTTCTCTGGGCCCAATGAAATGTCTTTAATTTTCTTTCCAGTACAAATCTTCAAGTAAAGTATTTAGGAAAAGTATGTTTTAAAAAAACCTTGAATAATAGGAATTGTATATGATTAAGTAATGTATTTATATTTTCATATAAAATAATATAAATTAGTAACTTCTATTTAGGATTTGGACTTGAATTACTATCACATCGTTCTATTATTCCATGATATATTTCAACATGACTTACTGACATATGATAAAGTAAAGCCTGTCTCACAAGTGACCATTTTCAGTTTCTTGGCAGCACAGAAGTGGAGCAGCCCAAAGGAACAGAAGTTGTGAGAGATGCTGTAAGGAAGCTAAAGGTAGGGAAAGCCCTCCAGATAAGTGTCTAGTGTATTGAATTTATCTTCAGTCATCAGTAGACTGGTGAAAATTCAAAGCATGAATAGCTCTGTGGCAGATATGGCTTCACCCTGGTAAAAATGGTCTGTTGAATGAATATCTCTAGATCAAGGAAACATATTTAGTAATAACTATGTACACACGATTATTTTTCTGTGTGTGGACCACTCTTTGTATTTTTCTAAGGTATAATTTTTCATACTCAACAAAAAAAATGTAATGGCAATATTTTATGTGTTGACATTCCGTAGCTTGCCTTTACTTTGCAATGTGGACTTGTGCCCTAACTCAAAGACTAATAATGGCAGAACAACTGTCTCTAAAAGTTAGAATATCATATTCACCAGTTGAAAGTATAGAATTAGACTTAATTACAAAGCAGCATTTTGCTGTTGCACTATATGTTAAAGACGTCCTAAAGGACAAATCCACGAGGATCTGGCCATATCTATGAGCAGACCTGGGGAACTGGTGAGAGTAAGAGCAGAAAAGGACACTAAGCAACTCCACATACTAAGAATCAGCAAGTTTCCTGAGAAAATCTTATGTAAGCTGCCATGCATCCTTCGCATGTTTTTCTAATTGCATCCCATCCCAAAAGACATCCTTCCCTCTGAGATACTAAGATTTGAAAAACTCCTTCAACAGAATTCTCATGTTTGTCTCATTAAGAAAATTTAAGGGCTTCCCTGGTGGTGCAGTGGTTGAGAGTCTGCCTGCCAATGCAGGGGACACGGGTTCGTGCCCCGGTCTGGGAAGATCCCACATGCCGCGGAGTGGCTGGGCCTGTGAGCCATGGCCGCTGAGCCTGCACGTCCGGAGCCTGTGCTCTGCAGCAGGAGAGGCCACAACAGTGAGAGGTCCGCGTACCGCAAAAAAAAAAAAAAGAAAAAAAGAAAATTTAACATAGCACTATTTTGTTAACATACTTTATTGTTATTCTCTATGGTTGTTCTCAAAATTTTTTTTAGAAACAACCCTTCTCTGACTTTATTTAGAGTTCATCCAATTATTCCATAGGAGAGGCAAAATCATAGACATTAAAAAGTATTACTTTGCTTTGAGAATGTCATATCAGGTGGAATCTACTGAGTGTTTAAATTGAGAAAAAAATTGAAGTGAGTTGGCTTGGTTTCTGGGTAAAGAAATAAAAGGTAATATTTTAATCCATTTATTTTACCTGACTTTTCTTAATTTTTTTGTATTTTAAAATATTTTATGTATTTTATATTTTACTTATTTTTAAAGATATATGCTAAAAGGTCCTAAGATGATCTCACTCCCATTTGGAGAAAAAGGGGACCAGCCAACCATTTCTTTTAACTACTCATTAGGCAGTAATTTATACTTGTGCTTGTTTGGCAAATACTTTTAAGCACTAATAGAGAATTTTAAAAGTCTTACAATTTATGGACAACATTTAGAATAAGATTCTATTTAAATGTTCAGAACGTTGCACACTCTGGGTATGAATCCAACTTCACTGCAATCAGGATGTTTTATAAAAGAATGATGATATTTACACTTAATGTTTCTTTATACCTAGGAGGTTCTTTATTCAGTGAACCCAAATCCAAACCCAAAAAGATTCAATTACATAATGACTAGGTAACAAACAGATATTTGAGATGAAATGCTTTCTAAAAAATGGCTAGTTTTTAATGTATTTTTGTGAAACTTTATTTTCAGTTCTTATGTAGTTTCCTATTTGGAAATGTACTCTGTTAATAAAGGAATGTGGTTTACAATAAGATAAAAATCATGAAGTATAGTTTAAAAATTTATACTCAGTTGATAATAGCTTTTGTCTTTCAAGTATCTTCCCGAATACTTAATCTAATAAGCAATCTTTACTCTATTGATTGTAAAAATTTTGTAGATAAGGAAAGTATATCTAAGGGTAATGATTCATGAACTAATGAAAATAAATAAAACAATGTTTTTTATTTACTTCTAAGTTTTTTTGTTTGTTTCTTTGTATCAAAGGGCAGATGCTACAACTCAAGAGTATACAAGAATATTTACATTTATTTTAAGAACTTAGACCCTGGCTCCTGTTTAATTCTGTTGTCATGTAGAGATGACCAGAAGATGGTGCTATAGCTCTACTAAAAAATAAAAATAAAAAAAAAAAGAAATTTGCTTATTAACCCTGTTTTGTGTACACATCCCCCATTTTAATTTCCTGCATACTTTTCTTAAACATATGTATTCTGATTACTTTTTTATCCACTATAGTTCAGTATTATATTTGCCACATAAGGTAACATTTCATTTCTATTTAATAATTTTTCAAAAGTTTGCAATATTAATATATTGGCTTCTGACATTAAAGAATTCAAAATTTATGACTAATACAAGATGATAGAAAACTTACAAGATTTTCAATAATGTATTTTTTTATGCTTCTGTGTTTAATGATGCCTAATAATTTTTCAAGAAAAATTTTAAAACTTTGATTTATTTTATTGGGTACTATTTTTCTGTCATTTTGTGGAGAATTTATAGTTCATAAAGTTTTCTTAAATATTATAATTTTTATAAGTGTTTACTTTCAGAAATTCTATATCAAAACAGCATATTTTCTATTTCTCAATCATGTTCAACAATTTCTATCTCTTAATCATGTTTTAGTCTACAATTTAAGAAAATTCCAAATTTTTCAAAAAGTGATAATTAAAAAACCCTTTTGACTTCTAGATATTTAATATCATTGTTATTGTAAGGAATTTTATTTTTAATAAGGATTTATTTAGTTTTAATACAACTAGTACAAATGTCAGAGGGCTCAATATATTTCATCAACAATCTGCTTGTGATATTTACATGTGGATGAATATTGGTATGTAGACCCAAAACTTCTTGATTTCTCTGGGAGATAACCAGGGAGCAGCATTCCTGGACCCCAATTTTAGAGGACAGACCCCTCACCCCAGCAGAGCTAACAAAATTACATGAAGCTACCTCAAGCTATGTGGCCTTGGAAATTACTGAAAAGTTCTGTTAAATATAGGCCCAGCAGTTTCTCTACTTGACCTCACTCTCTCTGGGTAGCATAACACTCTGTTTTTGTCTTCATAACCAGTTATTTAATTAATGAAATACTTAAAGATTATTTTAATTATAAACGTACATACATAGCTGGTATCCCTGTAAGAGTTATCAGGAAAATGTTTAATTAAATCAACAATTTATAAGAATCACAAAAAGAATTTGAATTAATTCATTAATTTTTATTGCCTAATGTATATTCCATTAATAATATAGTTAGATTTCACTTTTTAAGTCCTTTGAGAAATGGATAGAAATTGTGTGATGATGATATTGAAACTCAGTTGTGCTCCCTTTAAAATTTCTTTAGCTGTTCTACTTGCAAGTGGCATATATTTAACTAAGTACTTTATTTATTTCAAGTAATACTTTATCCTTCCCCATCATTTTGTGGTGATAAAGGCTTGTTTTTGTTTATTCATTTGTTGCATCCAGATATCCTCCAGAATTCCTAGGCTTTACCCCCTTTGAATATTCTTATTAGATTATTATATTCAAGTTTTACTGGTAGATCACTCTATCTAGATGACCAAGAAATAAATTTACTGAAGCAAAAATGGAAAAAAATTTGCAGAAAGGCTTTTCAAGCATTAACATTTAAGTAGTAAATAGGGAGAGAAAAGAATACAATGTGAGCATGAATGTGTCTCCAAAATGTAAATTAGATGTATTGTGGAACACATTTGAGAGGTCTACGAGTAGGAAAAGAGACCTAGAGAAATCATGCAAACTGTAGATAGAATACAGTCATCTTAAACTAAAAAAAAACCAAAACAAAAAACAAGCAGGAATGAGAATATTAAACTTTGTTTAAAACATTATAGATTTAACAAATATAACCTTAGGCTTAAATGTTTTGCAACATTTGTGCAACAGTCAAGGCCAATAACCAGTATCAACCTTGATAAACATGAAAATAGAACTGGAAGGTTTTTTTTCTCTAATTCAGACAATGTGCTGGGCAAAAGAAAACAGTTATTAGTAGATAGCAAAACTAGGTTCTAGGCCTGATTGCTACAGATCCATTTTATGACCAAGGTAACTGACTTCTCTGAGACTTACTTTTCTCATCTTTGAAATGGGAGGATGGGATTGGATGATCTCTGAACCTTCTTGGAGCACAATTATTTCATCTTGATATGAAGCAGAAGAAAAGGTTTCACAAGCCATAGATCAGACATTTTATGTTTATTTTTCTTTTTCTTTGTCTCGTTCTCTTGTTTCCCCTCTCTCCCTCTCTCCCTCCTTGCTCCTCTCTTTGTTTATTCTACTTGTAGCCACTACTTCCTCCCCTTTTTCATTTTTTCCTTTTTTTTTCTGGCAGAAAAGACATAACAGATAAGTTTAACATTAGTGGTTGTTTTGTGACGGACTTTTTGGAAACTAAAAAAGGTCACAGGAAAGGTTGTGTCCAGATGTGGAAAAGGCTGCAAGAGCTATTGCTCATTGTCTGTTTCTGGAAAAGAGCAGCACCCAGGAAGCCAGCTTAGACTGCTTCTGCGGCCAGCCATGGGATTGGCTTTGTTCAGACGTGTTCACATAGATGGAAAGCAGCTGATTTATTTTGTCAGCCTCCATATGTGAAAACCCCCAAATTGCTTTGATTATACCAATACAGGAAGAAGATTATGAAGGGAAGAGAAACAAATTAATCCACTTTCTTTGGGAGAGAGCTGGGATAGTTTTTAAAGGTCTGCGCTGAAGCAAAACAAGTTTCTTAAAGACAAAAAAGAAAATTCTCTGGCATGAATTAGTCACATTTATGTGCAGAATGTAAGACTGCTGAATACCGAGAAAAAAGCTGCCTGTATTTATAGAACAGGACAGATAGCAAACTAAAAAATTATACCACCCAAAATGAAATAAAGCAAATGGAACCCTTCTCCCGTAACCCCCTCCCTGGATATCAAGGCAGACATTTCAAGGCATTCTTATATGCATTAATTATGTTATTCTCCATGGCAGTGCAAAATCATGAAAAGAGAAAGAGGCCTTTAAACACTCTCTGCTCTGGGACTGAACTATACCATGTGTATTCACATTAGAAAGAAATACACAATGCATATAAATATGACACACAAAAGAGGACTGAAACCCCATCTTGCCTTACAGATACTCTGTTTTGAATCGAGTTAGGGTGATCCATATGCTAACAAAATGTTATACTAGGAAATAACTTCTTGAACCCCTACAAGAGGGGTAATAAATACAATTTTTTTCAATAGTTCTCTTCTATTTCTTGAGAAGAAAGGGGGGGGAGGGAGGAGAGAAGGAAAGTAGGGAGAGAATAGCATTGCCAGTTAAAGCCAGGACATTTCAATACTTCTAGGCTGAGTCTAGTTCTGAGTGTGTTTTTTTGTTTTTGTTTTTTTTTTTTTTTTGCGGTACACGGGCCTCTCACTGTTGTGGCCTATCCCGTTGGGGAGCACATGCTCCGGACGCACAGGCTTAGTGGCCATGGCTCACGGGCCCAGCCGCTCCGCGTCATGTGGGATCTTCCCGGACCAGGGCACGAACTCGTGTCCCCTGCATCGGCAGGCGGACCCTTAACCACTGCGCCACCAGGGAAGTCCGTTCTGAGTGTTTTATCTGGGATAATTACTTCACTCCTTAGCTTCAGTTTGATTTCTAAATATTTGGGGGCCGTGTGGAGTTTATAAAAATACTTTATAATGGGCAATAATTTATTTAATGAAATTTCAACACTGAATATGAGCTCCAAATATATGTGTTCATTTTCTATAGAAACAGAATTACAGTTTTGTGAATAAATTTTCATTTGTAGTTTGCAAGACATATCAAGAAATCTGAAGGCCAGAAAATTCCTAAAGTTGAGTTGCAAATATCAATTTATGGAGTAAAAATTCTAGAACCCAAAACAAAGGTAAGGCTCATTTTTAAACATCAGAAGCACTCTACTCTTGAATTAATTGCAATTACGCTCCTATTTTAATGAGTATTTTAAAATGTTTTACCAGTTGAAACTGTTGAGTTCTCAGTTAACTACAATTTAAAACTCTATAAGATTTATAGGGGAAGAAACAACATTTGGAATTGCTTTCTGAGTGGTTTGTTCTGCAGCCTATGTTTGGGATATAAAAATTTATACTAAAAGTGTATTCAACGGTATTTGGTCTTGTATTTAGGAATTTTTCTTCATAAGCTTGAATGAGATGCATGTAAGTGTGGTTCACTGAGTATGAAAGAAGACAAAAGCTGTATGCTGTTTATTAAAATGTCCTGGACCGACTGGCATTGCCTGTAGACATAATCAGTGTGTATTAGTTTACTAAGGCTGCCATAATAAAATACCACAGTCCTGGTGGCTCAAACAATAGAAATTTATTTCTCACAGTTCTGGAGGCTGGAAATCTGAGATTAAGCTGACAGCAGCAGGCTTGGTTTCCTCCGAGTCTTCTCTCCTTGGCTTGCAAATGGCTGCCTTCTTGCTGCCTCTTCACGTGGTTGTCTGTGCACGCATACTCCTGTCTCTTTGTATGTCTTATTTCCTCTTCTAAGGACACCAGTCAGATTGGATGAGGGTTGACTCTAATGACCTTATTTTAACTTAATCACCTCTTTCAAGCCTTATCTCCAAACCCAGTCACATTCTAAGGTACGGGGAGTTAAGGCTTCAACATATAAATTTGGGGGGGACATAATTCAGCCCATAACACAGTGTAAACTTAAGGTTCTTGTATTTGAGAGCTTTCCCCCCTACAGATCCAATGGAAAAAAATTGGAAAATATAATCTATTCTAGATTCACATTTATTAATATGTACTTACTGTGGATGTAATTGTTTTCACCTAAATTGCATCAAAAATAACTGAGACATTTGCAAAAATAAGTCCCACATACTATCTTAGCCTACAGAATCAGAATTGCCATGGAAATTTTGCATTTATAATATGTTTTAGGACAACTGGACAATGGCATGGATGCACCCACAGTTATTGTTCAATTCCAAAATAAAGAACAATTGCATTCTTTCAAACCTCTCAAGCCAAGAATCTAAGACCTCCCTCAACTGTTCTAATTTCCTCCTATTCTCCACACTCAATATTAAATAAAAACAAAGAATTGGAGACCACTTTTGTTATGGTTATCCCAAAGTAACTATTGCTGAGGTGGCTGAAAGCAGACAAAAGAAGTGATGAAAGGATAGTGGGAGGTCTGGTCTATTCAAGCTCATGTATATATATATACGGTTTGCTGGGAAACAAGGCAGTTGAAATTATGGCTGAGATTAACTCATTAGGCAGATGGTAGTTACAAAAGAACAGTAGGCTAAGGAAGCAGTAAGTTATAGAGTGACAATGTAGTCAAAAATGTAGCAACCAAAGTGTAGTCTTATATGCAATTAAAAAGAAAAACAATCCTAGTACTGTATTTCCTTTTTTAAACTAAGTGGATATATAGTGGCAAATGTCCAGGTAGAACAAGTCATTTGTAGGCCATGTTCCTGTTTATTTCTTCTAAACCATATAGATCCCTTTTGGAATGTATGTGTGTGTAATTAATTCAATCTTTTACATGAATTTTAGGACTTTTCAAAGCACACCTTGAAATATGTAAGGCTGATAATACACTTTATGTATCATCTACATGTGTTCTTGTTCGTTTTGATTCAAGTCTACCCATAATATACCCTAAGCTATAAAAATTTCACCAATACCATAATCTATAAATTATAATCTACTAAACCATTCTCCTATTATTGAACATTAGAATGCTTCAAATTGTTCATTAATTAATAACAAAATTTAAGTATTTAGAAAATACCAATATGATTAAATGCATTATATAAAGAGAACGTCATTAGTGTTTAGAATCAACAGTTTAATAATGGCATATCTTTACAAATCACAAAATATAGAGACTTAAGGATACTGCAAGATGACTAACACTGATTTAGTATGTGGGGTGTGTGTGTGCGTGTGTGTATTTAAAAAGACACAAAGAAGCAGATCATGGGAAATGCATATGTAGCAAATGTTAACCGTTTGTGATTCTGGCGCCCACATAATAAGACTCCCATAATAATGAGTTTTCTGTTTTCAACCTGTCAACTGTATCATTATGTTCCCTAAAGTTTTACTGTCAAATCTCTATGCCTCTCCCAAACTAAACCCCACTTACAAAACATCAGTGAGTTGGGATTCAACTCTGTGATTAGCCAACTGACTTTTGTTCATGGTATTTCTTACCCAAATCAGTAACACCAATGCTTTTCTTCCCTGTCCCAAAGTCTCAATTTCCTATATCTAATAGCTAATTTTAAAGAGACCCAATTTAATTTTTTCCCAAAAAAGTAAGTTTTCCAAACTTTTAACCAGAAAGAAACATCTCTATTTTCATCCCTGCCAGACTTGAAGAGTGATCTTGGAGTTTTAAAATCTTTGAAATGTCTTATAAATTCTATTATATTACATATGGATAGACAGCAACTGACCCTTTACTCATATATCACATGTGAATATAGAGTGTCTGACTCTTTACCTATTATAGAATATACCATTTTTTGAATCCATAAAAACATATAGGTAATCTAAAAAAGGGATTACCAGCTCTTCTGGGCATTAGTGCCCCTAGGAGGCTCCTGAGAATGCCACTTGCTGGAGACCACCCAGGCCTTTCAGATTCAGAATCTATAGAACAAGACTTAGTATCTATAATATAAAAAACAAGAAAACCTCCCCAGGTGGCTCTGATACAGCCTGTTCACAGATATGCATTTAGGAACCACTATTTGAGGAGATGTGAGTGAATCAGAAATAATCTATCATATATTTTATTTTGGGTATAAGCTGTAATTTAGGAAAAAAAATAATTAAATATGATGGTCCTAAGATAAATTTATTTATAGTAAAACATACATGTTTGCTATACATTTATATAGTAAATATATTTATATATTTAAAAATTTATTCTTAACCAAATGGACTTGATAGAAAATAGACCATTTTTCTATACCATTTGGATGGATGAAAATGGAAGTGAAAAGCAATCTCAGTTGACTCCAATATCTTTCTTCCTGTGTCTTTTCACCTTTTGCTTTTCTCACTTTTCCTCCAAATGGAGATTTTGCATTACTGGAAAAAGGTGGTATAGGTGAATTGGGGATTTACTTATGTTTTGTTCCAACTCCAATAATATATCGTCAGTGTTAAAGGATAATTGTGTTCTCACTGTGCTTAATTGTATTCCTGAGTCTCTTTATCCTGTCTCACCAGAAATCAGTACTATATCATAAAGATGTATCACAACAACAAAAATTCACAAAAGTAATAAAATTATAAGTTTCAGCACCCTGGTCTTCTTTTGTAGAAAGATACCTCTTGCCAGTCTAGACAAAACTTAAGATGATTCCCAACTGTCATAACCAAAGGCTTTCTGTGATCACATTGGTTGGTGAGTGAATGAGGAACTGCAAAGGTTTCACCACCAGCTGTGTAAATGATGTGTTTTCATGTTAAATACTTGTAATTTCTCCTATAAATGGAAAAAAATGAATCATTTTTCTATATTGTATAGCAGTGATGTGTCCTTTTTATGTTTAACATGATTATACAGTTAGTAAACTGGCACAGACTTGCTGTCAGTATTTGGGAGCTACAGTACAGCTGAAGGCCATCGTTTGACTGTATTAATAATAAAACAAAGATATGCCAGTGAGAAAAAGACTGGTCAATCAGGCAAAGTGTAGGAGAAGGATAGTCTCAGACAAACGTGGTCAGTGTCCATCTCAGCACTAACCACAAGAGAGGAAAGATGACTTCATCAGAAGCCTTAGTAAGTTGTTTACAATCATACAGTATACAGCTTCATTTTAATTTTCATGCTTGCAAACAACCCTTTGATGACTTACCATTTGTTTTGTATGCAGTCAAGAATGCAGGCTGTAGACAAATTCTCTTAGCATTTATTTGTTTAACTTGTTATATGTACTCATTTTCCGTCTGAAGGGCAGTATTGTGAATCAGAGTGATAGAGAAAATCTCAGCAAGCTGGCACGTCAAACCCTGAACTTGGAAGGATGTAGTGACAGATGCTATAGTTGCAGTATATGATGTGTGTGTGTGTGTGTGTGTGTGTGTGTGTGTGTATGCAGTATTTATCTTTCTACTGATTAACAAGGTTGATTCAGCAATTTAGAAGCTGGATGTCTAGATCTTCTTCATTCATTGCTCCAATGGAAAACATTACAGAAGTTGCAAGGATGATTTCCTTAGACAGAAGAGTTTCAAGAGTGTATGAGTTACCATGAAGACATGTAATATGTAGTATGTTTCATATGAAATTGTGTACAAATGAAGTTATGTTTTAAACTGTAATGTTAGTAGCAGTAAGATAAAATGAAAAGTATTCTGGTTAAAAAGGGTTCTGCTAATTCTGTAACCTTGTGGAAGCATCTTAATCTCTCTAGACCTCAATATCCTCCTAACTAAAATTGCACAATTTAAAGTAATGGTCTCTGAATCCCCTGTAGCTCAGGAAGCCCATGAACCTCTGATCCTCTTTTCCCTTCTGTTTTTCTAAGTGCTATTGAAATGACTATCTTAGTTTAATCCTGACTCAGGAGGTTTATCTCATTACGTGTTTGTTTAAGTTTGAAGTGTATGTAATTATAAAATCAAGGAATGACAGATGATGTTTCATAAGTTGTATGTTATTAGCACAGCTGGTATAGCAGAAAATGGAAAAAAAAATCTCTTCAACTATGTTTATTTTCATCTGTGTTCACAGGAAGTTCAACACAATTGCCAGCTTCACAGAATATCATTTTGTGCAGATGATAAAACTGACAAGAGGATATTCACTTTCATATGCAAAGATTCTGAGTCAAATAAACATTTGTGCTATGTATTTGACAGTGAAAAGTGTGTAAGTATGCCAGATGTTTTAGGGTGGTTTGTTCTGCTCTACAAGCCAGGAATTATCTTGTTTCTGACATTAGTAAAGTATTTGGAAATGAATAAGGTCTGCAAATACTTAACTACACTAATAGATTCATCCTGTCATGAGAATATGCTTCAGGATTTCATCCTTAACTAAATTCTCATGTTCATGGGCACAAGCTTTCATGCAAATTTCTTTTCTTAGAATGTCATGCTTATGTTATACATTTGTCTTATAATCACTTGATTTATTTGAAATTTTAAACTCAAATACAATTTAGTAATATGCATATAATGCAAAAGAGTAATTGCGACCAAAGTATTGATTTTTTTTTTTCTGGAATGTGATGGATCTGATGAAAATAAATATTTTAAACTCCAGGAAATGAAATGTGTATGGCTTCTCACAAAAGTCTCCAATACTTTGAAAATCTGGTTCTTGATTTTCATTATTCAGAAAACTTAATATAATGAAAGGTGGTAGAATTGTATGGGCGTGTGTTTGTGCCTGTGTATGAGCTTGAGAATGTAATCTAAAGTTCTTAGCAAGTAAGAACAATTAGAGAATTCCAAAGTTAAGTTCACTAACAGTTCTTTAATCATCTGGAATCTTAAGGAAAACCCAATGTCTTGACTACAAGCATAAGCTAATGCTAATCATAACCTAGTCCGAGGTCCTGTTATAAAACATAAGATGTGAATTCCAAGCACACATTGTAGCCTTTGATAGCTTTAATTGAGGAAGAACATCTAACCTCAACAACATGATTGCCTTAGACAGAAAGAAACTTAATTTGTTTATTTGCTCATTTTTAATACTGTCAAAAATAGCAGGGACTAATATTATCACTATTATATAATTTATTTCTCTGGTTTCAGTACATGAGCTTCTTAAAAACAAATACTTTTATTTGTCCATGTAACTCTTGCGTCAGGTGAACAATAGATGCTCAATGAATTTTTTCCTTAAAGAAAAGACTATGTGGACAAATTTACAAAAGATACAGCAAGTTATTATCTGTATCTTTTAAACTGTAGTTCTTTAAACAGGCAAACTAATGTGCTAAGCTACTCCGCATCATAACATGTTTTGAGAATTTGATGAATATTATGAAACATCTCATCAGAAAAATATGCTTATCCATATAAGACAATATTATGTGAACAATATGGCATTTTATATGAAATTAAAAAGTTGTTTTTGAAATGTATCCTATTGAATGAATGCATTATATTTAATGTCCCAAATGCTTCTTAACCATAATTGCTTGCAAGTGTTTTCTCTGTGATTGAGAAGATTAAGGTTGATACTTATTGAATATCTTCTATGTGTAAGATATTATAACCTTTTACCACTTATGACAAACAGTAAATTCAGTTGCCCTTCTTTCTTGTCTTACACATGGGAATAAACTTCCTTGGGGTCCTTTGAAATATTCATAACCCAAGTCCATTATAAATACTAGTCTTCTTATAACCTTATGTCACATGTTTTATCTTTCTTTGATTTCCAAATTTATTACATGATTATTTAAAATATAAGCTTGCTAGAATTCCCATGAACTTTTATTGATTTCAAAGTATAAACTCTGTTACTCCCTGATCATAATTGTTTGTAACTGATTTCCAGAATTTCAGTTCCTTGACCCATTATTCCTCTCTGGATATACCATATTAGCTTTCTTTTTTCTTGAAGGTTGAAAATATTTTCTTGAAGCCTACAGCAGTGGCTCACAACCATTAGTGTGCATAATGGAGGACCCTTTACAATACAGCTCATTGGTTCCCACTACAAAAAATAAGTTCATATTGATTCGTGCTGGAGCTCAGGAAATCTACATTTAACAAGTCCACCAAGTGATTCTGCTGCAGGTAGATGGAAGTCTGAGCTTTGAAAAGCAAGGATCCAAGATATCTCTCCAACTATAAGTTGGCATCACTTTCATTAGCTTAAAGAGGACATGTTTCCTCAAAGTTTCATTATATCATTTTCACCTCAAAGTTTTATTTGCTCTAATTATAACAATGTCTATATTCATAAAATTGATTTTATATGTATGCAGAATTTTGAAATGCCATCCTCTCTAACTCTCATTTCCTAGTTATTGAAAATTAAAACAGGAAAATAAATTATGGCCCGATTAACACAACTCTTCCTCTTACTTTAAGAAACCAAAGCTTGAGAAGTTGAGTGACTTTCCCAAAGTTACAAAGCTAGGAGATAACAGAATCAGGATTGAGATTTAATACCTTGAATTGCCATTGTAACATCTATCCAGTCATGCTATCTTACTCCCAAACTGTGACCTGTTCCAGGGGCCTTGTCTTATATATTCATTATATTTTATCCTTTCAGTACTTCCATGAAATTGTTGAGAGTTTGAAAGATAGATGAAACCCCTCTTAGCATGCCATGAGACTGGAGTTCACTACTTTGTTAACATGTTGTGTTAGTGAGTCTCCTTCCATGGTGACAATGAGGATAATGTGGGGAGCTAGAGTACCCAGCCCTGCTAAGCAGTAATGAAGAGAGGCCAAGTAAGGAAGCTAAGCTTCTATCCCCACCAGGCAGTAATGAGGCAATGCTCTCCCATTCCCATTCCCCTACTGGAACCGTGTCAGAGAGAGCCACCCAAACACAAAGTTTAAATAATTTCCAGCGTCTCATAACATAATATCTAAAATATCCAGGGTTCACTTGAAAATAACTCATCATATCAAGAATTGGAACATAAACTAAATGAAAAAAAGATGACCAATAGATCTCAACACTGAGATGAGAGAGATATTAGTTACCAGACAAAATTTTTGTCTGGTAACTGGTAACAAAACCAGCCAACATAAAAATAATAAAATAAACCATTACAATCACACTTGAAACAAAAAATAGAAAGTATTATCAAAGAAATAGAAAATCAAAGCAAAGAAATTGAAGATATAAAGAAAACCCATCTGAGAATATTAGAGCTGAAAAATACGATAGTCAAATAAAAAACGCAATATATGGGCTCAGAAGGGAGAGGACAGAAGAAAGAATCAGCAACCTAGAAGATCAAAAAATAGAAAATGCCCAATCTGAATAACACAGAGATAATAAGCATACACATATGTATGCACACACCCATGTGCACACAGGCATACACACAAAACAATACAAAAGCAAAAAACAAAACAGAACTTCAGGGACCTGTGGCACTATAACAAAATGTCTAACATTCATGTGTCATCAGAGTCCTGGAAAGAGAGAGAGAAAAAGGTAGCCTTGAAAAAAACACATGAAGAAATAATAGTTGCAAACTTCCCAAATTTGGCAAAAGACATAAACCTATAGATTCAAGAAACTGAATGAACTCCAAACAGGGTAAACCCAACTAATTCCACACCAAGTCACATCATACATAATCAAACTTCTGAAAACTAAAGACAGAAAAACCTTGAAAGCAGCAAGAGATAAACTAGTCCTTACCTATAGCAGAAACATCAATTCAAATGACAGTGTATTCCTTATTAGAAACCATGAAGGTGAGAAGGAAGTAGCACAGTATTTTTTTGAGTGCAAAAAAAAAAAAAAAAAGGAGTGCTGTCAAACCAGAATTTTATATCCAGAAAAAAACATATACTTCAGAAATTAAAGAGAAATCAAAAATTTATCAAACGAAGGAAAACTAAGATTATTTGTCACTCCCAGATCTACCCTAAGTGAATGGCTAAAGGAAGTTCTCTAAACAATAAAAGAAGGCATCTTGGAACATGAGGAAGGAAAAAAGAACAGGATAAGCAAGCATATGGTAAATCTTTAGTTTTCTAAATTATGATTGACAGTAGAAGCAAAAAATACTTTCTGATATGATTCTAAATGAATATATAGAAAATATGTAAGGCAATTATATTATAAACAGGGAAAGTTGAAGGGATGTAAAGGGAGGTAAGGTTTCTACACCTCTCTTGAACTGGAAAAATGACAGCATTAGTAGACTGTGATAAGTTGTATAAATATAATGTGGATTCCAGAGCAACCACTAAAAAAGTTATGAAATGGGATACATTTTTAAATACTATGGGTAAATCAAAATTTTATTATAAAAATGTTTTAAAAACCCATAGAAATTCAGTAAAGAAAAAAAACAGAAAGAGAAAAAATAGAAATAACAGAAAAGAAAAAAATTAAATGGAAATTTAACCTCTAATATATCAAAAATAACATTAAATGTAAGTGGTCTAAGTATACTAATTAAAAGAGATTGCTAGAGTAGATTTAAAAAAACCCAGATATATGTTGTCTTCAAGAAACTTGCTGCAAGTATAATGATACAGGTGATATAAGAAGGTTAAAAATAAAATGATGATAAAAGATGTATCATGCAAAAATTATTCTAAGAAAGCACAAGTAAGTGTATTAATATCAGATAAAGTACACTTCAAAGTAAAGAAAATTATCAGAGACAAAGAAGGACGTTATTTAATGATAAAAGGGTCATACCACCAAGAAGAATAACAATCCTAAATTTACACGATCATATCACAGAGCTGCAAAATAAATGAAACAAAAACTGATAGAACTGAAAAGAAATATGGGGTAAATAGACAAATACACAATTATAGTTGGAGCCTTCACCACCACTTTTCTTAAAATTAATAGAACAGCTAGACAGGAAATCATCAAGAATATAGAACTCAACAACATCAGCAACCAATGGAATCTAATTAGCAACTAAAGAGAACTTCATTCAATAACAACAGAATGCATATTGTTTTCCAGTGCCAAAGGAACATGTACCAAAATAGACCATATCCTGGGCTACAAAGCAAACCTCAAAAGTTTAAAAGAGTTGAAATGATAAAGCATGGGTTCTCTGACAACAAAGAAATCGACCTAAAAATTAATAACAGAAAGATAACAGGAAAGTCTTCAAAAACTTGGAAGTTTTGTTTTTCCATATGTCAAAAAGGACATCACATTTGTAAACATTCCATATGTTAAAGAGGAATCTTTAAGAAGAAAAACTTTAAATGTGTGAACTATATAGAAATGAAATAGAACATATCAGCATTTATGTGACTCAGCTAAAACAGTTTTGAGAGAGAAATTTTAACAACTAAGTTAAAATATTTGAAAGCAGAAAGTTTCAAATTAATAATCTAAGCTCCCAGCTCAAGCACTTATCAAATTAAAGTAGGCAAAAGGAAGAAAATAAGAAAGATAAGAGAAGAAAATTAATGAAGTTGAAAACAAAAACAATAGAGAAAATCAGTGAAACAAAGAGCTGTTTTTTTAAAAGATCATAAAAGTAACAAAATTTCAGTTAAGATTGGCAAAGTAAAAGAAAAAAAAAAGACACAAGTTACCAATATCTGGCATGAAACAGGGATTTCACTGAAGACCCTCCAGGTATCAAAAAATAATAAGAGGGTGCTATAATCAACTACCACATACCACCCAATATTAGATAATTTGAATAGCCCTGTAACTATAAAGGAAATTGAATTTATAATTTCACACTTATTAAAAGAGAAATCTCCAGTCCTAGATAGTTTCACTGGAACAATCCATAAAATGCTTAAAGAGGAGTTAACATTGTTCAACACAAGCTATTCCAGAAAATAGAAGAGGTGAGAGAATCCCCCAAATTCATTTTATGAAACTATTATTTTCCAGACACCAAAACCAAGTAAAGATAGTGCAAAAAAAGGAAACTACAGACCAATATCCCTCAAAAATATAGATGCAAAAATTTCTAACACAATATCAGATATAATTCAGCAATATATAAAAGAATTCTACACCAAGACCAAGTAGAGCTTGTTCCTGGGATGTAAGTTTTATTCAACACAAAAAATCCAACAATATAATTAACCATATTAACAGGCTAAAGAAGAAAAGTATATGATCCTATCAATGTTTTAAAAAATATTTGAAAATAATCAATTCCCGTTCATGGTTAAAAAATCTCAGAAAAATAGGAAAAGAAGGAAACTTCTTTAACTTAGTAGGATTGGGGATTTTTTTTTTTTTTTTTTTGCTATCTGTCTCATATATAACCAAAATGTTTTTATTCTAAACAGCCAGTGAAAAACCATTAGAGTGTGTCATTTCTGTCATAGATTTGTGGATATGATTTTAGATGAATTTTAATAGCTTATATTACATGTTTATGGCAATAAATAATTATTTTCTAATATAGAACATTGTGTTTCTTGCAAAGTTAATATGATTAATATTTAATATTATTATTGGTAAAATGAATATAACTGATATAACTGAATTTAATATATAATGAGGAATTTTAGACTTACAGGTTGCTCCCATAATCAAACTTTAGTATTATTATCCTTAAAGCATATGTAAATATATACATATATGTAAATATATATAAAAGCCATAACCTCCAGAATGATAAACAACTTATAGTTGTTACCTCCATGAAGACTAGAGGGGACCAAGATTAAAGTTAAAGAGCTAAAGGAAACTTTAAATTTATCTGTAATGGTCAAAGACTTTAACGTGGATTATACATATATTCAGGGAATTAAAGGAAAAGAAGGTAGTAATAAGTAAACATGAAAATTTCAGCATAGAAATATCAAATATAAAAAATAATTAAATGGTTAGGTAGAATAGCTGAAAAGAAAAAAAATAAGCTTAACATCAGATTTAGGATGGCAGAAAAAATGGTCAGTAATCTGGAAGATAGATGAGAGAAATTATCCAATCAAACAAACAGAGAATATAAATAATAATAATAGTATTGAATAACAGAGACATAATCACCTGTGGAAAAGATAGAGTTCTAACATATGTGAAACAAAAATCACAAGAAGACAGGAGAGAGAAGGTAAGAAAGAAAAAAAGTACTGTCTGAAGAATTCCCAAATGTGGTGAAAATTGTCAATTTACAGATTTGAGAAACATGACAAACTTCAAGCTGAATAAATTATAAAGAAAACTACCTGTAATTATATCACAGGCTATCTATAAGAGAGTTGGAGAGAGAAAGAGAGAGCAAGAGAATGATTGAGGGAATGAATGGATCTTGAAATCATCCAGAAAATTTTTAAAAAGACATATCTTTACATACAGATAAAAAAGTAGTATGAATGTCAGTTGACTTTTCGTTAGTATCAGTAGAGGCCAGAGGAGAATATAACAATACCTTTAACATGCATAAAGTAAAGAGATGTCATAACAGAATTTTACACCCATTGAAGACTCAAAATTTAAGTCAAAATATTTTGAGATAAATGAAACTGGAGTGATTTATTGCTAGCAGAACTGTGCTTCAAGATATGCTAAAGGAAGTTCTTTAACCCAAAGGGAAATGACACAAAAAGGAAATTCAAATGTGCAAAAAAGGATAAAGAAAAAAAAGCACTGGAAAAATTGTGACTAAATATCCATTCTTTAAAACAGAACTGGTTAAAGCAAAAATTGTAGCCTTGTATCATGATGTTAACAAATGACAGTAAAAGCACAAAGGATGTATACTATTGGACTTAATAGACTTACACTATTTCAAGGGTGTTATTATTTATGTGAAATGATACCATATTAACTCTAAGTGGACTCTGGTAACTTAAGGATGCGTATTGTAATCACTAGAGCAATCCACTAAAAGTAATTCAAATGCGTATAGCTAAAAGCCTATAGAGGAAATGTAATGGAAAATAATTTTTTTAATGAAATTTAAAGAAGGCAGGGAAAGAACAGCAACATAAAAGCAGGTGGACCAAATAGAAAATAAAAAACAACATAAATGTAAAAATATACCAATCAAAGGCTGAGATTATCAGGCAGCAATTTTAAAACTGTCCAACTGTTTGGTCTCTAGAAAACACACACTTTAAATATAAAGACAAATATAGGTAAAAAACAAAAGATTGAAAAAACATATGCCATGCAAGCAATAAGTGTGAGAAAGTTGGTGTGGCTATACTCATATCAAAAAGGTGAGTCCAAGGCAAGGAATATTACCAGACATTGAGATAAAGCCCACAAAGATTAAAGGACCACTGTGTTTCATTTAATAACACTGATTTTTAAGAAATGAAGGAGAAAATCTAACAATTACAGGAAGATAAAGACAAATTGACACCCACAGTCATAGATGTTACTGCCATTCTCAGCAATTGACAGAGGAAATAGAAAAACATAAACTTACAAAAAATGAAAAAATAATATCCACCACTTTGATCTAATTGACATGTTAGATTATCCCAAGCAACAAGAGTATAGTTTCTTTTTTTTTAAATTTAATTTTATTTATTTTTTTATACAGCAGGTTCTTATTAGTCACCAGTTTTATACACATCAGTGTATACATGTCAATCCCAATCACCCAATTCAGCACACCACCATCCCCACCCCCCAGCGGCTTTCCCCCCTTGGTGTCCATACTTTTGTTCTCTACATCTGTGTCTCAACTTCTGCCCTATAAACCGGTTCATCTGTACCGTTTTTCTAGGTTCCACATACATGCATTAATATACGATATTTGTTTTTCTCTTTCTGACTTACTTCACTCTGTATGACAGTCTCTAAGTCCATCCACGTCTCAACAAATGACTCAATTTCATTCCTTTTTATGGCTGAGTAATATTCCATTGTATATATGTAGCACAACTTCTTTATCCATTCGTCTGTTGATGAGCATTTAGCTTGCTTCCATGACCTGGCTATTGTAAATAGTGCTGCAATGAACATTGGGGTGCATGTGTCTTTTTGAATTATGGTTTTCTCTGGGTATATGCCCAGTAGTGGGATTGCTGGATCATATAGTAATTCTATTTTTAGTTTTTTAAGGAAGCTCCATACTGTTCTCCGTAGTGGCTGTATCAATTTACATTCCCACCAACAGTGCAAGAGGGTTCCCTTTTCTCCACACCCTCTCCAGCATTTGTTCTTTGTAGATTTTCTGATGATGCCCATTCTAACTGGTGTGAGATGATACCTCATTGTAGTTTTGATTTGCATTTCTCTAATAATTAGTGATGTTGAGCAGCTTTTCATGTGCTTCTTGGCTATCTGTACGTCTTCTTTGGAGAAATGTCTATTTAGGTCTTCTGCCCATTTTTGGATTGGATTGTTTCTCTTAATATTGAGCTGCTGAGCTGTTTATATATTTTGGAGATTAATCCTTTGTCTGTTGATTCATTTGCAAATATTTTCTCCCATTCTGAGGGTTGTCTTTTCTTCTTGTTTATGGTTTCCTTTGCTGTGCAAAAGCTTTGAAGTTTCATTAGGTTCCATTTGTTTATTTTTGTTTTTATTTCCATTACTGTAGGAGGTGGATCAAAAAAGATCTTGCTGTGATTTATGTCAAAGAATGTTCGTCCTATGTTTTCCTCTAAGAGTTTTATAGTGTCCAGTCTTACATTAAGGTCTCTAATCCATTTTGAGTTTATTTTTGTGTATGGTGTTAGGGAGTGTTCTAATTTCATTCTTTTACATGTAGCTGTCCAGTTTACCCAGCACCACTTATTGAAGAGACTCTCTTTTCTCCACTGTATATCCTTGCCTCCTTTGTCATAGATTAGTTGACCATAGGTGTGTGGGTTTATCTCTGGGCTTTCTATCTTGTTCCATTGATTTATGTTTCTGTTTTTGTGCTAGTACCATATTATCTTGATTACTGTGGCTTTGTAGTATAGTCTGAAGTCAGGGAGTTTGATTCCTCCAGCTCTGTTTTTTACCCTCAGTACTGCTTTTGCTATTCGGGGTCTTCTGTGTCTCCATACAAATTTTAAGATTTTTTGTTCTAGTTCCGTAAAAAATGCCATTGGTAATTTGATAGGGATTGCATTGAATCTGTAGATTGCTTTGGGTAGTATAGTCATTTTCACAATATTGATTCTTCCAATCCAAGAACATGGTATATCTCTCCATCTGTTGGTATCTTTGGTTTCTTTCATCAGTGTCTTATAGTTTTCTGAGTACAGACCTTTTGTCTCCCTAGGTAGTTTTATTCCTAGGTATTTTATTCTTTTTGTTGCAATGGTAAATGGGAGTGTTTCCTTAATTTCTCCTTCAGATTTTTCATCATTAGTGTATAGGAATATAAGAGATTTCTGTGCATTAATTTTGTATCCTGCAACTTTACCAAATTCATTGATTAGCTCTAGTAGTTTTCTGGTAGCATTTTTAGGATTCTCTATGTATAGTATGATGTCATCTGCAAACAGTGACAACTTTACTTCTTTTCCAATTTGTATTCTTTTTTTTCTTTTTCTTCTCTGATTGCCATGGCTAGGACTTCCAAAACCATGTTGAATAATAGTGGTGAGAGTGGACATCCTTGTCTTGTTCCTGATCTTAGAGGAAATGCTTTCAGTTTTTCACCATTGAGAATGATGTTTACTGTGGGTTTGTCGTATATGGTCTTTATATGTTGAGGTAGGTTTCCTTTATGCCCACTTTCTGGAGAGTTTTTGTCATAAATGGGTGCTGAACTTTGTCAAAAGTTTCTTCTGCATCTATTGAAATGATCATATGGTTTTTATTCTTCAATTTTTTAATATGGTGTATCACATTGATTTGCATATATTGAGAAATCCTTGCATCACTGGGATAAATCCCACTTAATCATTATATATGATCCTTTTAATGTGTTGTTGGATTCTGTTTGCTAGTATTTTGTTGAGGATATTTGCATCTATATTCATCAGTGATATTTGTCTGTATTTTTTTTTTTCTTTTGTAGTATCTTTGTCTGGTTTTGGTATCAGGGTGATGGTGGCCTCATAGAATGACTTTGGGAGTGCTCCTTCCTCTGCAATTTTTTGGAAGAGTTTGAGAAGGATTGGTGTTAGCTCTTCTCTAAATATTTGATAGAATTCAGTTGTGAAGCCATCTGGTCCTGGACTTTTGTTTGTTGGAAGATTTTTAATCGCAGTTTCAATTTCATTACTTGTGATTGGTCTGTTCATATTTTATATTTCTTCCTGGTTCAGTCTTGGAAGGTTATACCTTTCTAAGAGTTTGTCCATTTCTTCTAGGTTGTCCAATTTATTGGCATAGAGTAGCTTGTGGTAGTCTCTTAGGATGCTTTGTATGTCTGTGGTGTCTGTTGTAAATTCTCCTTTTTCATTTCTAATTTTATTGATTTGAGTCCTCTCCCTCTTTTTCTTGATGAGTCTGACTAAAGGTTTATCAATTTTTTTTATCTTCTCAAAGAACCAGCTTTTAGTTTTATTGATCTTTGCTATTGTTTTCTTTGTTTCTATTTCATTTATTTCTGCTCTGATCTTTATGATTTCTTTCCTTCTGCAAACTTCGGGTTTTGTTTGTTCTTCTTTCTCTAGTTCCTTTAGGTGTAAGGTTAGATTGTTTATTTGAGATTTTTATTGTTTCTTGAGGTAGGCTTGTATAGCTATAAACTTTCCTCTTAGAACTGCTTTTGCTGCATCCCATAGGTTTTGGATCATCGTGTTTTCATTGTCATTTGTCTCTAGGTATTTTTTTATTTCCTCTTTGATTTCTTCAGTGATCTCTTCTTTATTTAGTAATGTATTGTTTATCCTCCATGTGTTTGTGTTTTTTACGTTTTTTTCCCTGTAATTCATTTCTAATCTCATAGTGTTGTGGTCAGAACAGATGTTTGATATGATTTCAATTTTCTTAACTTTACTGAGGCTTGATTTGTGACCCAAGATGTGATCTTTCCTGGAGAATATTCCATGTGCACTTGAGAAGAAAGTGTAATCTGCTGTTTTTGAATGGAATGTCCTATAAATATCAATTAAATCTATCTGGTCTATTGTGTCATTTAAAGCTTCTGTTTCCTTATTTATTTTCATTTTGGATGATCTGTCCATTGGTTTAAGTGAGGTGTTAAAGTCCCCCACTATTATTGTGTTACTGTTGATTTCCTCTTTTATAGCTGTTAACAGTTGCCTTACGTATTGAGATGCTCCTATGTTGGGTGCATATATATTTATAACTGTTATATCTTCTTCTTGGATTGATCCCTTGATCATTATGTAGTGTCCTTCCTTGTCTCTTGTAACATTATTTTAAAGTCTATTTTATCTGATATGAGTATTACTACTTCAGCTTTCTTTTGATCTCCATTTGCATGGAATATCTTTTTCTGTCCCCTCACTTTCAGTCTGTATGTGTATCTAGGTCTGAAATAGGTCTCTTGTAGATAGCATATATATGGGTCTTGTTTTTGTATCCATTCAGCAAGTCTGTGTCTTTTGGTTGGAGCATTTAATCCATTCACTTTTAAGGTAATTATTGATATGTATGTTCCTATGACCATTTACTTAATTGTTTTGGGTTTGTTTTTGTAGGTCCTTTTCTTCTCTTGTGTTTCCCACTTAGAGAAGTTCCTTTAGTATTTGTTTTAGAGCTGGTTTGGTGGTGCTGAATTCTTTTAGCTTTTGCTTGTCTGTAAAGCTTTTGATTTCTCCATCGAATGAATGAGATCCTTGCCGGTTAGAGTAATCTTGGTTGTCGGTTCTTCCCTTTCATCACTTTAAGTATATCATACCACTCCCTTCTGGCTTGTAGAGTTTCTGCTGAGAAATCAGCTGTTAATCTTATGGGAGTTCCCTTGTATGTTATTTGTCATTTTTCCCTTGCTGCTTTCCATAATTTTTATTTGTCTTTAATTTTACCAATTTGATTAGTATGTGTCTTGGCGTGTTTCTCCTTGGGTTTATCCTGTATGGACTCACTGCACTTCCTGGACCTGGGTGGCTATTTCCTTTCCCATGTTAGGGAAGTTTTTGACTATAATCTCTTCAAATATTTTGTCGGGTCCTTTCTCTCTCTCTTCTCCTTCTGGGACCCCTATAATGTGAATGTTGTTGCATTTAATGTTGTCTCAGAGGTCTCTTAGGCTGTCTTCATTTCTTTTCTTTTTTTTTTTTTCTTTATTCTGTTCCGCAGCAATGAATTCCACCATTCTGTCTTCCAGGTCACTTATCCGTTCTTCTGCCTCAGGTTTTCTGCTATAGATTCCTTCTAGTATAGTTTTCATTTCAGTTATTGTATTGTTCATCTCTGTTTGTTTGTTTTTTAATTCTTCTAGGTTTTTGTTAAACATTTCTTGCATCTTCTCAATCTTTGCCTCATTGTTTTTCCGAGGTTCTGGATCATCTTCATTATCATTATTCTGAATTCTTTTTCTGGAAGGTTGCCTATCTCCACTTCATTTAGTTGTTTTTCTGGGGTTTTATCTTGTTCCTTCTTCTGTTACATAGCCCTCTGCCTTTTCATCTTGTCTATCTTTCTGTGAATGTGGTTTTTATTCCACAGGCTGCAGGATTGTAGTTCTTCTTGCTTTTCCAGGGTATACTTTCTCTTTGAGTGCAGTGGAATGTTTACAAAGATACATCATATCCTGGACCATATTTTAAGACTCAGTAAATTTCAAAATTGAAAATTTTACAGAGTATATTCTCTGACTACGAATTGTCAAAATGTTTTAAATCATAACACACTTCACGTAATAATAGCTCAAAGAAAGTCACAAGAGGAATTAGATTATTTTTCTCTGAATAACAACAAAATACAAAATATCAAAATTTGTAAAAGACAGTTAAAGCAGTACTTAGAGGGATATTTATAGCTTTAAATGCTTCTATGAGAAAAGATAAAAAGATTAAAAGTAATCATCATGCTCTTGATCTTGAGGAGTTAGAATAAGAACAAATTTAAAACAAAGTAAAAGGTAAAAATAACAATAAATAATATAATTGATGATGTTGAAAACACAATAAAGAAAATTAATAAACTAAAAGTTGGTTCTTTAATAAGGATCCTCTAAAAAGACAGATCAAGGACAAAAATAAATGAAGGCACAGATTACCAATACCAGAAACAAAAGAGTGGATATAAGTACAGATGCTACAGTCTTTAAAAGGATACAGAGAGAAATATTAAATAACTATTATGCCAGTAAATTTGTCAAGTAAGATGAAATTGATGAATATTTGAAAAACTTGATTTAACGAAACTGAGGAAATAACAAATCTGAATGTATGTGTAATTAAATTTTTTAAAAAATCTCTTGACAAGTAAAATAACAGACCCAGATAGTTTCACTGTTAAGTTCTATGAAAAAAAATTATCACATAGATGCAGAAAAAGCACAAAATTCAATCCAATTGATGATAAAATTCATAATATCCTAGGAGTAGAAGAGACGTTTCTTATTCCAATAAGGATGTTAAAAATCCTGCAGGTGACATCAAAATTAATGGTGAATTATTGAATGCTTTTCTTTAAGATTGGGAACAGGGCAAGGGTGCTTATTCTCACCACCTCTGTTTAGCTTGGTATTAGATGTCCTAGATGGTGAATAGTTCGTAAAAGAAACAAGAGGCATAAAGATTGGGAAAAAAAGTAAAACTATCTTTTTCACAGATGTAATTTGAATTTTTACAAAGAAAGTCATGTGAAAACTACAAATTACTATGATTATGAAGCAAATTTAATCACAAGATACAAGGTTAATATACAAAAATTAATTGTTTCTGTCTCCTAGAAAAAATAAAAATCTGTTTACTAAAGCATCAAGAAACATGAAATAATTAGGATTTTTTGAAGAAGATATGCTGAAATCAACAAACTATTGCAGAAATTAAAGAAGAACGAAAATAATGGGAGAGAGATACCATATTTATAGGTTGGAAGGCTCAATTTAGTTAAGTGGTCAATTCCACCAAATTGATCTGTATATTCAATACAATCCTTATCAAAATCACAATGGGATTTTTGGTAGAAATAGAAAATTTGTTTTTAATATGGTGATTAAAACAGTGCAGAATAGAGAAATTAATCTTGAAAGAAAAGACCAAAGTTGGAAGACACATTTTACCTGCTTTCACAGGGTACTTCAAATAAATTATTATCAAGATCAGGTGACATTGATGTAATGGTAGATAAATAATAAATGAACTAGATTGTAGAGACCAGAAATATCCACACATACGTGGTCAATTGAGTTTTCCACAAATGTGACAAGACAATTTAATGGAGAAAAGAAGTCTTTGATAATTGGTATTGGAGCAGCTAGCTAAATATATGAAAAAATAATACTTAAAAATTAGTTCTTACTTATGCTACATAAAAATAACTTGAGATGGATAATAGATACAAAAGTAGAAGCTTTTATAGCCTGCTGCAAAACTTTCATTAAACATAGGAGAATCTCTCTATGAACTTTGAGTAGACAATGATTTCTTAGAAATGACCCCAAAAGCACTAAATATAGCGGGAGAAAAAAATGATATGTGGGACTTAATTAAAAATAAACATTTTCTATTAATCTATAAACAGTATTATAAAGTGAAATGGCAAGTCACATACATATATCTGAAAAAGAGTTTGTATCCAGAATATATAAAGAACTAAATATCAATAATAAAAAGACAAAAAAACTAATAAAAAATGGGCAAGAGACTGTCTACAGGGAGTTCATAATGAGCGGATAACAAAGGCCAATGATTACATGAAACAGGGCTAATATATTATTCAACAGGGAAATTCAGGTTACAAATACATTGCAATAGCATTACTCATCCAGTAAAATAACTAAATTAAATAGATGTCAATATCTGATGTTGGTGAGAATGTGGAGCAGCTAGAACTCTTTTACTGCTGGTGGGTATGTACAATGGTACTTTGGAAAGCAGTTTGGCAGTTTCTTATAATGTTAAACATAGACCCATCCTATGATTTATCAATTTCTTTCTAGGTATTTACCCAGAGATACGAAAACATATGTACACAAAAAGATTTTACAAGAATGTTGTAACAGCTTTATTTATAACTCAGGACTGAAAACACCAGAAATGTCCCTTGATAGAAAAGTGAAAAATCATTTGTGGTATATTCACTGGATGGAAAGTAATCAGCAATAAAACGAATGATACATGTAATATCTGAGAAACTAAAAAAGAAGACCAATACAAAAGAATATATACAGTATGGCCCATTTTTATAGATACAAGGACAGGTAAAACTGATCTATGGTGAGAAATTGAGCAACGGTTACCCATAAGAAATGTGATTTGACTAGAGGTAGGCATAGGAGAACTTTCAAGGATGATAGAAATATTCTATATCTTTAATGATATGGTGGTTATATAGGTATCAAAACACATGTGGCAAAACACACCTGATTGTACAATCATGGTCTGTGCATTTCATTATATATAAATTTTATCCCCTACCCCCCAAAAGTGTGAGGCTTGTAGAGTCAGATATTCTGAATTTGAATCCAGGTTCTCCTCTAACTAAGTATCAGATTTTAGGCAAGTTATACAACCTCACAGAATTGCAGTTGCATAAGTATTGTGGGAATAATAATAACCCCCATCTCACAGAGTCATGAGAAGCAAATGAGGTAATATATGGAGAATAATTACCGGGGAGCTAAGTGCTATCTTAATTAAAAAGACATGACTTACCATAAAAAAGAGACTATGGATTTTAAAAAATTATTATTGTAAACAAATAATTAATAATGAAGTCAAATGTTATTAGTGATGAATCAACCATCTTACCATTTAAACAATTTTCTGTCCTGTACACCTTGAGTATTTGAGGAAAACACATTGTCTTACTAAGAAGACACATTGAACTCATTTTAACTTTTTAGTATTCCTTAATATAGCTTATTTTCTTTTCCATCTTTTTTGTAAGACAGATAGTTCTCATATAATTTTAGGCATATATTTTGCATTTTTTGGTTTATTGGGTTAAACACTATAAATACTTTTTATGGCTAAATGCCTTTTTAAATGAATAGTGAACTACAAAAATAACTGTCTTAAGTAATCTAAGCTTTATTAATAAAGCATATTTTAAATTTATGTTGCACCTAGGAATCACAAAATTTTAGGATTTGCAATAGATTAGTGAAAGCAGGGCATTTTCAAGATTTAATGTTGCTACCAGTTGTTATGTCATGTGGAGGTGTTATATTAAATATGAGATATTTCTGATGCATTAAATCAATTAATGCCTTTACCAAACTTCTTTATAATGTTAATAAAGTAAATAAATCTTTATTTACTATTTACACTGTTCCCAGTAAGACACTGTGATACCAGTTGAGATATCAGTGGAGAAGGAATGAGCTGGTGGACTTAGGATATTTGTGGCAGTTTCTAGTTAATAGACCAGAGACATAATTGTTTATGAGGCCAAATTCAGGTGACAGATATATTTTGCTCAGTCGGCACTGTGTTTTACAAAAATATTGTTTACTGTCACTTAAAATTGGGAGCTTTCCATATGAATATTCAGATTTCTGACCTCATCTCACATATTTAAAATCGACAACTCTGGGTTGGAAATGTTCATTTCCACAAGCCAAAAATCAATTGGAACTGAGTAGCAAGCAGTTGCTTCCTTTAGAGAGGGCATCCATCAGGTTTTCCACAGACACTACCCAGCCAACCTCATTCAAGTTACTGCCAGGCTTAATAAACCCTCCTCAGTAAGAAAAGGAAATAAGTAGCAAAGCAACAAGAAAAACGGCAGTTGGCACTATGCTTTTATTTAATAGGCAGTAAATATTTGAGGAAGGGAGGAAAACAAACTAGGGAAAAAAATGCTATGATAAAAGAGATGAGAAGTTGGATAGGACTCTTGCTTCCAACTTCAACAGCTATTCATTTAATTGCCAAAACGTTGCTTTTTTATGTTGTGCATGGGTAGGCTTTGAATTATTATGTTAGCATAGACTACTTTGCTCATTTACTATGTCTACCCCTAGACATTGCCCTTTTGAAATACCTCATGTTACCGTTTTTCTTGATTCAAAGAATAGTCTGACATATTATTATTAAAATGCAAATCTTTGTTTGGTTTTTACAAAGGCTGAAGAGATAACTTTAACAATTGGCCAAGCATTTGACCTGGCGTATAGGAAATTTCTAGAATCTGGAGGAAAAGATGTTGAAACAAGAAAACAGATTGCAGTGTTACAGAAAAGAGTGAGTAAACTAAGCTTGTTATTTCACATTTATGTGATGTAAGTACAGGGAAACTTGCATATCATCAAACAAATTTAGAAGGCCTGCCATTAAATTCCCCCCACACTGATTGGAACTGCTTTCACTGTGTTCCTATAATTTTTCATTCCTGATCCCCTGCACAGTTTTTAACCATTTTATATTGAATTCCCACAAGAACTTAGTGTTCTCATGTGACTTTGCTTCACTTCCTGATGCTTCTCATGGGGATCAGAGCAGCAGAAGCAGCAGATGCTGGGTAAGTGGTTTCCCATGCAGATCAGATTCCTTTATAATTAAATTACACCCTTTCTCCACTCTCTTCAAAATCATCATAAGCAAGTTTCACTGTCTTGCAGTTATACTCCAAGATTATGGGTACAGATTGCACAACGCTATAAGAAAACAGAGATGAGGCATTAGAAACATGAAATTTGCACACACATAAAAACATATTTTAAATTTAATAATATGTCTTTCCAGTGACCTAGAATTCTATGGTATATCCCAAGCTTTATCAAAATAAATTTCTCCCCTGTGCACAAAAAAATACATTAAAATTTTAAATAATATAAAACCCTATTCATTAATATAGCCAATTTAACAGCCAATATCTTCCAAGAACAAATGTCTGAAGATTATTCAATAATCATTTGCTTTTTAGATTCAAGACTTAGAAACAGAAAATATGGAACTTAAAAACAAAGTACAAGATTTGGAAAACCAGTTGAGAATAACCCAAGTATCAACATCTCCAGTAAGTATATAGAATACATACATCTTTTCCTTAGAAATAAGATTTCATGGTGATAAAACATGTCTGGATCATCAGCTCTTCAGTATTCCAAATAATACTCTGGGATCAGTCATTTTAAACTAAATGTAGATAGAGATACAAGGTGCTAAATAAGATTAATTTAAACGTTAAAATTACCTAGGTAGCTCAGATCAGAGTTGTTTTTCCGTGTTGCTCTTTTCTCTTTTCTAGAATAATTCAGCCCTCAATTTGATCTTTTCCTCTTTGTGACATAATCTTCTTTCATTCCAATTGATTACTGTTTACTGAAGTTGATTTAATGACTGAAGCCAATCTGCCCTTGGAGTACTGAACTTCATTATAGAAGCTGGACTGTTAACACGATCGAATTGGTTTCTTATATTACATAGCAAGGGCTCCTACTGGGAGTAACAGAGTTATATTTCACACACTAAAATCAGTGGTAGTCTCTGCAGACAACACTCAGTATTTTTATAGTTAAATTATTTACTTTTGGTTTATCACAGATTTGAAATCATTTTCTTATCTTGAGATATGATGCCATTATTTTGTGATTTTAGCTAAGGGAATTTTTTGAGGGGAGATAGAATTTAAAACAGTTGATATTTTTTTCTAGGCAAAATATACTTAGGAATTTTATTCTCTTTTAGAATCATCTGTACTGATATTGTCCATTAAAATGTATATTTTATTTTACATTTAGAAATTTTAATATATAACTTTTGGCATGATCCTATGAACTGAAACACAATTATAGCATTTACAAACTTCTGAAAAGAATTTTTGTTGCAAATTTTCATTTGCAAGTCAATTTAAATATATTTATTGCTATCTACTATTAGAATATTTCACCGGTTCATTACCATGAATAATATTTCTGTAAGAAGTTACATTTTGGGTTTTAAATTTGATGTGCCCTGGAAATGGGTCAAAAAACATTTTTTTCTTCTAAACTCACACTTTTCCATCTTCCACATTGAAACAGTTGGTATTTCCATTGCTTGGCATATAGTTTGTGACAGTGGGGTTGAGACAGCCAAGGTGAGAGAGGTTGGGAGTGAGGTTCCAATGTTGCACAGTGTACCTCTGTAATGCACAGTGAGGTGCTGGAGCATTCTCTTCAAGTTCTGGCTTTATTATAATATCGCTCCCTGTTTTTTCTCTTTACTACGATCATTATTTGCTTCTCATCAAGATGATGATATTTTCTTGCCTTCCCCATCGCAAGGAACAGAACATCAGCTCAAACTGTTCAACCTTCAGTCCCAAATGGAGCAACATTTTTTAGGTCTTGTTGAATGTCTTGTAAGCCATCCTATGAAACAAATTAGGAGTATGAAGATAAATGAAGGAGAAGTTACTTTTTCAATCAGTCTTAATAAGGTAGATTTTGCTGGAATTCATTGCATATGAAAAGTAGCTTTACTTCAGTCTTTATGTTTTCAAAGGAGTAAAAATAAGATCCATCACCATTTTGGATGCAAAACCAAAGCTTATTCATTATGTATCTTCTTTCTCTAGGAAGAGAGCTAGAGGTATCATGTTAAGGAACATGGTAGATTTGGGAAGAGCAGAGAGGTTTGGGACATGTTGATAGGACAGCACATCTGTCTTTTATCTCCTGAAAGCAGACACTGCCCTAGACTAGCACTGGGACAACTGAGAAGGTGTGTCAGGGTTGGGGTTATGTGTGTGCACTGGTGATCTCACATGGTTACCAAGTCAGCTTCAGAAATGGTAAAGAGCAGGAAGAATGAAGAAATGACACTCTCTTCAGTTTCCTGGACCCTCTGGCCTAGGTAGCCGTTAACAAGCTGTGAGCTTGAAAGTTGATAAATGAGCACAGACTATACGTGAGTATATTCATTTATTCAGCAATTATCATTGGTAGAGTCAGTTATATAAAAAACAATAAAATTATTCAAATAGCCAGTTATTAGAATGAATTAAGTCTCCTAAAGTTGTCATTTAGTAATTATCATAGGCATTGTGTTCGTCTCAGCACTATGTCTCAATAGAACGCTTAAAAGACTATAACTGAAAGGTTGAATTAAAAAAAGAGAAATAATTTTCTCTAAATCATTCTTTTGCACTTAATACACATGTGTAGAAAGTTTATTGCCTTATTGATCATTATGCACCTAGCTCAAATTATAACTTTGCAATCTACTTATATTCTTTCATCATAGTAATATCTTTGTCTATATTTTCTCTTTATTTTGACTTTTAAAAAATTGTCTCATAACTTTTCAGCTCCTAAAGTCTCATTATGTGAGTTTTGAAATTGCTGATGCATCTTCAAGATTAAAAAATAGAATTTGATTCTTAAAAGAAAGTGAACTCAACATTTTTAAATTGCTAACAATACCTGATTAATTCAAATGGTTTTCAAGATGCTGTTATAGGTATCTATTAACTTGTTTTTAATTTTTTTTTTTTTTTTTTTTGTGGTACGCGGGCCTCTCACTGTTGTGGCCCCTCCTGTTGCGGAGCACAGGCTCCAAACGCGCAAGCTCAGCGGCCATGGCTCACGGGCCCAGCCGCTCCGCAGCATGTGGGATCTTCCCGGACCGGGGCACGAACCCGCGTCCCCTGCATCGGCAGGCAGACTCTCAACCACTGCGCCACCAGGGAAGCCCATTTTTGGTAAAATTTGATTAGATAACTAAAAGATCACACCAGCCATCTACCTTAGTAAGCAGTCCAAAGTTAAAGTTGAATTTCTGTTCAAAGGATCAGGTCTTCTAAGAAATTTCAGTCTTATATTGATCCTATTATTCTATATTAAATCATAGATTAAAAGTGTGAGGCCCTGTTGAGTAGAATCTTCCAGATGGAGAACCTTTGTACTCTAAGGAGTCACTGTGTACGTGAGAACATAGATGCATTTCTCTAGTCTCCTCAGAGGCACCCAAAGGAAAGGTTGCTATTTCTTAGGTGCTAGGCTGCCAACCACTTATGTCTTATATACATCAATGTGAATTGGTCATTGATTTATTTTGAAGATGCAAACTAATTTTAGGTTCAAGCTTTTAAAGAAAATCTTCAAGAATCCTAAAAATTTCTTTCAAAATTTACAATTGTGTAAATTTTAGTTTTGTTTTTATTTTTCCTAGTCCCGCTAAGTCATCACTGGTATTTTGAAATAGTAGCTTGGTGACATATTTTACATATTAAGATGCATATCACTTTGATTTTTATTTTCTCACATTTGCCAGTTGCGTACATTTGATATAGTTGTGATCTGTTATGGCAGCTTGTAACACATTTATTAAACATCTTATATGACCATATGCTATTCTAGGCCCTTGGGTTTTAGCAGTATATGAATTGCAGCTGCTATGAAACTTCCATAGTATGGGGAAAGACAGGGAGATGGGTAATAAACCCATAGCTAAATGAATAAATAAATTTAGAAATTTGGATCTTATATAAGATGCAAATAAGTAAATATGAATAAAATAAAAGAGAGAATCAGAGAGAATGGGAGCTTTTTTTTAGAGATAGTGATCTGGGAAGTGCATTCTGAGAATGTAGCATTTAAACTGAGACCTGAATAAATAAAGTTAGTTAATACAAAGGGCTGAAAACAGTAACAAGACGTTTGCGCCTGGAGCATCGTGAAAAAGAGGCAAAAAAATTGAAGAGAGTCAGAGGCTAGATTTTGTAGGGCCCTGTAGGCCATGTTTGTTTGTTTGTTTTCTTTAATTGCAGTGAGAAGTTACTCAAAGGTTTTTAACAGGAGATTTGGGGATCAGCTGGCTGCTGTATGCACCATGGGCTGTAAAGAGGCCACACTGAGGTCCCTAAAACTGTCTAGGAAGCTATCTCAGTAGTCTAGGTGAAGGAGAAGAGTAAATTGGCCTAGAATTCTATCAGTTGGGATGATGTATATAATAGCTTGATATATTTTGGAAGTAGAACTTGCAGGATTTATGGATGGATGGATTGGCTGTGGCCTGTAGAATAAAAGAGGGTCAAGATTGCCCCTTAGGGTTTTATCCCGAGCATCTGGGTGGTGGTGCCATTTTCCAAAATAGATGTGACTTGGGGGAGGTGAATGATAACCAATCAGTAGTTCATTTTTGCTCGTGTTACTTCTGCCTACTGGGTGGCCGATGAAGACATTTATTAAAAGTTTGAATATTCAAATCTGGAATTCAAAGAAGAAGTCTGGCCTCATGATACAGTACTTGAGTTTAAAAGTTTACTCTTTTTCTAACATCATTTGGACTGTTGTTTATTGTTTTAGTTAATACACCCAGTATAAAATTTAGTGTGAGATTACAGAGTAGTTTAGTTCTAGCTAAGAAAAACAAAATACTTTTTTTTTTGCTCAGTATTAAAATTAAAAGACATTCCTAACTACAGAAATGTATGTTGTTAGTATATATCCCAAACCCTTTTTTCACTTAAAACCAATTCCTCATAATGAATGAAGGACTACTATTTTTCATTTTTTCATGTGTAAACTGACATGCTATTTTTTTGTTTTTACATCTTTATTGGAGTGTAATTGCTTTACAATGGTGTGTTAGTTTCTGCTTTATAACAAAGTGAATCAGTTATACATATACATATGTTCCCATCTCTCTTCCCTCTTGCATCTCCCTCCCTCACACCCTCCCTGTCCCACCCCTCCAGGCGGTCACAAAGCACGGAGCCAATCTCCCTGTGCTATGCGGCTGCTTCCCACTAGCTATCTACCTTACATTTGGTAGTGTATATATGTCCATGCCTCGCTCTCGCTTTGTCACAGCTTACCCTTCCCCATCCCTATATCCTCAAGTCCATTCTCTAGTAGGTCTGTGTCTTTATTCCTGTCTTACCCCTAGGTTCTTCATGACATTTTTTTTCTTAAATTCCATATGTATGTGTTAGCATATGGTATTTGTCTTTCTCTTTCTGACTTACTTCACTCTGTATGACAGACTCTAGGTCTATCCACCTCATTACAAATAGCTTAATTTCGTTTCTTTTTATGGCTGAGTAATATTCCATTGTATATATGTGCCACATCTTCTTTATCCATTCATCCAATGATGGACACTTAGGTTGTTTCCATCTCTGGGCTATTGTAAATAGAGCTGCACTGAACATTTTGGTACATGATTTCTCAGGGTTTATGCCCAGTAGTGGGATTGCTGGGTCATATGGTAGTTCTATTTGTAGTTTTTTAAGGAACCTCCATAGTGGCTGTACCAATTCACATTCCCACCAGCAGTGCAAGAGTGTTCCCTTTTCTCCACACCCTCTCCAACATTTATTGTTTCTCGATTTTTTGATGATGGCCATTCTGACTGGTGTGAGATGATATCTCATTGTAGTTTTGATTTGCATTTCTCTAATGATTAATGATGTTGAGCATTCTTTCATGTGTTTGTTGGCAGTCTGTATATCTTCTTTGGAGAAATGTCTATTAGGTCTTCTGCCCATTTTTGAATTGGGTTATTTGTTTTTTTGTTGTTGAGCTGCATGAGCTGCTTATAAATTTTGGAGATTAATCCTTTGTCAGTTGCTTCATTTGCAAATATTTTCTCCCATTCTGACGTTGTCTTTTGGTCTTGTTTATGGTTTCCTTTGCTGCGCAAAAGCTTTGAAGTTTCATTAGGTCCCATTTGTTTATTTTTGTTTTTATTTCCATTTCTCTAGGAGGTGGGTCAAAAAGGATCTTGCTGTGATTTATGTCATAGAGTGCTCTGCCTATGTTTTCCTCTAAGAGTTTTGACGTGCTGTTTTTAAACTTGTTCTTAAAAAACAATGCTTACAGGTCTCCTAAATATCACTTGAATGATTCAATCTTGGGTTCCTTTTCTGGCAAATGAAATATCCTTGATAGTTCCCATATTACATACATCTGTATACTACTGAAATTGTGGAAATCTTTTCATTGGTTTTAGAAATTGGGTCTTCATTTTATTCAGTCATTTAGATATACTGAGTAAGTTCTGTTACTTGGCTGTGTTGTTTGCTTTTTGCTGTGTTCTAGCGGTTTGGCAATAGATTAGAGGTTAGGTTTTCCACCGTGTGGTACTAATTAACTAGGAACAATCTGATTTCCATTTATTACATTCACATGGCAGTGCTGCCTGTATTTATATCAGAAAAAAAGGGTTTATTCTGCCCTCCTAGCCTCATGAACGCCTCTGGAAGACTGTTCCATAATAAGATGTGGGCATAGCAAGCTAAATCAAATTGTTCTTCTTGATTCTAGTGTCTGGATGCTTGCATTTTACTTTTCTGGCTATAGAAGGTTTTAACCAAATTTTAACCTTTGCCAGGAAGTGAAATGAATAAAATTGTAGTCCTAAGAAATACTGGACTTTCTATTGCTGAGTAAAATAAATGTCTCCCTTTCAATTAAACCAAGTGTTACTGTATAAAATTTTACCTTTACATAATCAACTGTGTGGCCACTGATTAGGCTTGATAGGACAAATTATAACCTAAAATGTGTATTTCATTGTGGGTAAATAAAACTGCCAATTTATCTACCTCTGGGGTTTTCTCAACTGCTATTGAAGTCAAGATGGACAAGAGCAGATTGTGAGAACTCTCAATTATACAACAAGCCAAATGTGAATCTTTAAACAAAAGCATAAATTTTAAACATGAACATTGATTCAAGAACGTTTGTTGCCCACAAAAAACGATGACTGGTTCACAACTTTCACAATTGTTACTTGCACAAATGATGGTTCTAAAGAAGTAAACCCTGTCTAATGGGAAGAAAAATATACCTGTATTTCATTCCACTTCTGACCGTGAGTACCTAATGAAGTCATTTGATCTCTCCTTGTTCCAGTTTTCCTCTTTGGGATATGTGGATGATGATAACCATTTAACTTGCAAGATTCTTGTAAGAATGTATAAGATAATAGGTCTTACAACTAAGAGGCTAATGTAACCAAACTGTGTATCTAGAAGTCTGAAAAAATAACATACGTGGAGCTATAAATTCTAGAAGTTTTTATCTTTTTTAACACCTTTATTGGAGTATAATTGCTTTACAATGGTGTGTTATTTTCTGCTTTATAACAAAGTGAATCAGCTATACATATACATATATCCCCGTATCTCCTCCCTCTTGCATCTCCCTCCCACCCTCTAGGTGGTCACAAAGCACTGAGCTGATCTCCCTGTGCTATGCGGCTGCTTCCCACTAGCTATCTATTTTACATTTGGTAGTATATATAAGTCCATCCCACTCTCTCACTTCATCCCAGCTTACCGTTCCCCCTCCCCGTGTCATGGACTAGAAGTTATTTTTGAAACTTATTTAAAAAGTGATGCTGAAAATGTGCCATAATAGTGAACTTCAAAAGAATGAATCAGCATGACAATGCAGAAGGATTTGCTAGAACATTTTACATTATCTTTATATTTCCCCATCTTTAGTGTTTTTTTTAATAATCGAAGTATCTAATCTTTAGTGCAGTTTTTTTGTTATTGTTTAGATGTATTCAACATTAACTGATAGGATTCAAACGCTTTTATGACATTTCAACATTGTCATATTTAGGCAAAGCTCGGAATTGAAATATTCACATGGCCTAATGCGCCAAGCCTCTACTTACTGAAAGAAAGAGCTGTAAAACTACAACAACTATGAATCTCAAATATGGGCACTCATTATTAATATGTCTTAATAACCTAATAATTTCTGCATAATTAACATGTAACTGTTGAACACAGAATTCCTCATTCCCCTTAGTATAATAATTCAGAGGCTGTACACCTTCCTGAAGACCAAAGCACTTAGAATTATGGGCATAAAAGGATTAAACAGTAGCGCCATAAACTTCTGTAGGAAACTCCCCAAATTTTGGTCTCTAGCCATCTGTAAAAATACTGACAGAAGGCCCAACACAAAAATATCAAACCATTTTCATCTGAACTATGTATTTCATTTCTTAAAAGAATAAGTATCCTCAACCACTTAAAAATGCAAGATTAAAAAATGACTAGTTCCTGAACACTTAAATTTAGAGACACTGCTCAAAATATTTATCCAGTGCCCAAAATGCCACCGTATGCCATTTAGGGGCTGTAGTCACATATTCTTATTTAATAAGTGTAATAGTTTGGTGCAGAATCAGATGCTATTGAAATATGCCTATGTACTTAGATTTCATTCTTATAAGGAATCAGATGTAACATCTAATTCCCTGACTTGAATTATTTCTAAGTTATCAATGACAAACACAAATGTCAGCAGAGCCCAGGCTGTGGCCTAAACAAATGTGTGAAATGGGCATGTGGTGGAGTGAGGAGTTGGAGAGCAGACACCAACTTAGAAGGCACAGCTACTTGCTCAATACCAGTCAGTTATTTTTACGCAAGTTTGTGGGTCTACTTTCTTGATTTTCTAACTTCTAAACAAACTCTCTGGATTTTAATGTACAACCTCTTAATATTCACCTGTAAGCAACTGAATCAAAACTTATTTTAAAGACCTATGTGACCCAAACAAAAAATCTTAGTTGACCAAATCTAGATTACTGATGACCCAAAGGAAAATTGTAATAATTAGTGTTAGAGTTTTAAACTTTAGATACCCAAATTATTGACAGATAGCCCTGCTTTACCATTTTGAAAGTGAAAATACTTCTTAATTGGGGCATTGAAATATTCGATTATTTTCATATTATATACATTCTTCTTTTATATAAGTATACTTTCTCAGAGGAAGTAGAATACAAATATTAACACCATGATAAAACACTAGAGCACTTTTAAGTTAGGTTAGGTTGGCCTTCAGTTTGTTTTGTGGCACCTGGTGAAGATGTTTTGATGAATACAAGTCATAAAACAATATAGAGTACTCCCATTTATAAGCCAAATGATACCAGGGACAACTTTCACATGATATCTTTTTATTTTTTACTCAGTACAGACATCCTTATCAATTTATAGTTTAAGTTAAAAAAAGTTGCTATAGTATACATTAAACAATAAATATTCATTGACATTATATATCAAGTATTCTAATATGTTATACAGATTATTTTAGAAAAACAAAGTTTTGTCCACCAGGAGCTTACAGTTGTTACCTATAATTAAGTAAAAGGTGGCTACCAACTACAAAAGTTTACAGTGAATTATATAGACCATGAAATAGATCTTAAAATTATATACATACATGCGTACATGTATACATTTCTATAGATACATAGATCACTATAGAGATCAGTAGGGAAAGCAATCATTATGTAACTGTATATGCATATTAATAGAGTGATAAATTACATAATTCAGACCATCAGGGACTTGCTTCCACACTGAATTCTTTCCTCAACTTAAATCTGTCACTTTACGCTTCCTTCTTTCCCCCTCTGCTTCCTGAAATGTGTGAAGAGGTGACTCCTAGTTTAAAGATTCTTTCAAAGTTGTTTCTCCTAACTGTAATTTTAGTTACAACCTTTCACCATGAGGTTTATCAAAAGCCAGATTTGTGTTGGCTGCCTCCAGGTCCTATTAGTGTTGAAAAATCTCTGCAGTGTGACTTGTAGCTGAGAAGTCTGGCTCCAGGTCAAATCCTTTAGGCCCTACAAAGTTACAAAGTCTTTCCATGGCAAGCCTCATGGGAGAAAGCTGCCCTCCTCACCCCAGATTCAGTGCACTGCTTGGAGGAGTTGTAGTCAGGGACTCAGCCCTCTTCACCAACCAGGCTGGCCGCACTATTACGCATTAACTACATTCCCAGCCCAGGTACCTCCATTCAGAGCCCTCCTTATTGGAGGCCCTTGACCAAGGCCTCTCTTAAGTGCTTCATCTTTTGGGGGCCTTGAAAATACTTTTCTCCACTAGGATTCAGTTTTCAGTATTTTCTACTCCTAGTTCTTTTCCCTTTTCTTCCCTCTGCACTCCCATCTCCCCCTCCCCAAAACAAAACCAGCAGAAACCTTGTGTTCAGGGCTCCCTCCGGAGAGAGATACTGTCCTGCTTCTGTAATGATACTCCTGACCTTTGCCCAGTGCCATTCACTGGGGGAAAATGGGACATTGATGGAACCAGAACCTTCTTTCTGGCCTCTTGCTTACACTATCATTGTAAGTGAATAAAGGCTCAATTATTACATACTTTCATTTTGGTTGCTGTTTTAACTGACCACTCTGACATCTGGCCACTCAGCTTTGTCCAGTTCAGTACTTGACAGTAGCTTTCCATGATGTAATGGAAATAGCTTCCAAAAGTCATCCAAAGACTGATGTGCAGACCCAGTACAGTGTACTAGTTGCTTATTATTATTTATCTCTCTGATTTACTTGAGATGCTTGACAACTCCCTCTGCCCATCCCCCCAAAATTTTACCATTTGGAGCTTACTACCTATAGAAAGGGCATGATGATTGGAGTCAGATTGTTTTGAATTTTGGCTTTGCTTCTTACATACACAGGAGTAGCTCATAAAGAGTTTATGGGCCTTGATTCCCCTATCTTTATTATAATATGGATGTAATATTACTAATACTTCAAATGAATTTTTTGAGGATTAAATCTAAAATGTAAGTTGTAGCCCTTTTTGAAAATTCTACAAAGTCTTAACTTATACCAGACTTTACTCCTACTGACATTTTTTTTCTTGTTGCTATCCTTCCTTTTTCCCATCTCAGTACACAGAGGCTCTCTCAGAAATAAATCTGTAGGCATTTGTCATTTTTCTCTCCACTTTCTTCCTCTCAAGTCGTATTGAATGTAATATTTTATTAAAATACCTAAAAATGTAATATTTCAGTGAAAAATCATCAAATTAAACAATCCAGAATCTGAAGACTCTTGCAATAGGAAAAAATCTACTCAAACGATTTGTTTTAATTTTAGTAAAGTTATTTTGAAAGTACTTATCATTTTCACAAAATATCCTAATACATTTTCATATATACTTTTTTTCTTTTTCCTCCACATCTTCTTTCTTCTCCTTAGTATATTTTTCTGTCATTCCTTTACAGCTGCTGCACAAAATGTCTGATCATGAGCAACACGGGTTTCAGAGATGCTCACCTTCTTTCTGGCGTAGAACTGATGATTCATCTCCCTGTCTAAATATTTCTTCCATTACTGTCACTCCTGTCAACTCGCCTGATTCCAGACTATCATTGGGACTGTTAATACCACCACCTTCTAAATGTGGCCTTCCCAAGCCAATCAGTGAGAGCAGCATCCCAAGACCTCATGTAATTCGCTAAATAGAAAATGCTTTTTATTATCCCACGTATTTTTTTAATTCTGCCAAAATATGCCATTTATATAGTAATGAAAAAAATCAGGTATGTCTTGAATCGATGTGATGTGATCTGGGGCCCTTGTGTGCCATTTTTGCATCCTTTGGTCATCTGATCTCAGAGAGTTTCTAGTAGAGAGTGGTGGTCCAAATCCACAAAAAGATGAAATAGGACAGGTACTTTCAAAGATCCATCAGATATAGCAACTGGGAAATTAGGCCATTGTTGAGACTGGCAAAAGCTCTTTCAGTAGAGTTCAGCAAAAAGAGCAAAGTCTGGAATGGTCTGAGTTGAGGATTGGATGAAGTAAAAGGGCAAGAGATGTGATACCTCCTTCAAGGCCCTCAGCTTTGAAGGGAAGGGAAAGAGATATGAGAGAGGAGAGGAGTAAAGAGGCACTGGGTAAAGACCTTTTTGGTTGGTTTGTTTTAACAACAGTCAAGATCTGAGTATCTTTATATCTTGACAAAGAGGAGAGAGATGGAAGCCAGTGGAATTTGAGAGAGAGGCTGATTAGGAGAACAACATTCCTGAGTAGGAGGAAAGAGCTGAGGGATAAAGTTGCCTCCAAGTCTTTGGATAGTATTTGTAACTGATAGACTATCCATTAAAGTTAAAGTAAGTTGCTAAAGAAAGGGAGATGACAGCAATTTTCCTGCATGAAAAAATGTACTAACAGGTTTATTAACTGAATAGCAAATCTATCACTCTTTACACACAATCTATCACTCTTTACACACAATCAGCCTTTTTATCTTCACTACCTGCATCATCTGTGAATCAGTAAACAAATGTATTTTGAGAACACAAATTATAATATGAACCACTCTAAGCAATTCTAAACAATATTCATGTTCTTATAAGAAAAATAAATTTTTCTCACTATTTCTCTCCAAAATGGGAATTCTCTTTCTTTTATATCAATAGATGATATATATATATATATATAAAATAATTTTTTTCCCTATATGACAATCAAAGTGATGATTGTCTCATTCTTTCATTACATCCTAGCCCAGACTGGCCCAGATAACTTAATCATTTTGTGATTATAATTTATTTCACAAGGTAGCTATTTATTGTAGAAAACGATGAAGTCTTATTCTAAGAAGAAAAGTCACTGCAATGAATATAATAGTTGGCTCCATTACAGTTATAAGTACAAATTAAAATAGACTCCTTAAAATGTTTTTAAAATCATTGTCAATCGCTTTTGAATGGTTATATTTAAGATTCATCACTTATGTTCGGTTATTTCTGTCTAAATCTTGTAATCTTGTGCAAAATACATTACTGAAATCAAGGTTTTATATAAATAGTTTCTAACACGTTTTCAATTCTCTGATATAAGTGGCAATTATTTCTAGATATACAAAAAATCCAACATATCTTTTATATCTGTCTAGAATAGTATTATCACCATTTTTGCCATCATCTTTGAGAATATTTTTGCAGAAATTTTCTTGCCAATGAGCATTTAGCATAAGTGGTTGAGTCATATGAAATAGCCAATATGTAACTATTTTTTTTTTTTTGGTAACTATTTTTGATTTACAGAATGGCAAGTTCATATGACTCAACTGCATTTTTTGTTGTGTTTATATATGTTTTATATGTGTATGAAATATTTAGCATTATAATGTTTCTACATGGAATACTAATTCATGTTATCTTCATTGCAGGCAGGCAATGTGACACCTAAGTCTCCCTCCACTGACATCTTTGATATGATTCCATTTTCTCCAATTTCACACCAGTCTTCAATACCTACTCGCAATGGCACGCAGCCACCTCCAGTCCCTAGTAGATCTACCGAGATTAGTAAGCTTTCTAAACAAATCAATATTTTTGCTATATTTGTGTACATTTTAAATGTTTAATTAGCACTTTATGGGAAAGTATATATCTTAACAAGCTCACTAAAAATTTTAATCACTGAAGAATTATGTTTATATATATGTGCCAAATTCAGTTATTTATATTTTACTTAATAATTGAGAGTATACTACTAAAGACATCACTATTTGCATTTGAAACTATTTTATGAAAAATGATATTTTGGTATAGGCTTAGTTACATCATAATACAAAACAGTTATGTTTATTGTGTTGGGGTTATATTTTTAATGTTTTGTTTAATGATTAAGAACAGTCCTGTGGTAATTATTTTAATCATTTAGAACTCAGTTTAATTTTTTTATCATACAGTATATGGATAGTCTTAGTTAAAGAAATATATAAATCTATGAATTCCATGATTTATTTATTAACCCTATGTAAGTGTTCTTTCTTTGATATCTACAAAGCTATAAATGCATTGCTTTTCTGATTTACTTTCTGTATATCTGGAAGGAACATAAAAGTCTCTCTGACGAAGTAGAAAGCATCTAACAGATGTTCATCGTCAATGTCTTGACTATATTTTGCTCTGTGCCCTGTCACAGAAAGTGAAAGAATAGTTTCCAATGGCCATGATCAGTCATCAGGTCTAAAGGGGCACTGAAGAAAAGAGAGTTTTACATATTTTGCTTTATTGCATCCTCTCTGGTTCACATTTGAGACGTTTTCAATGTAACTCTGAAGTTTTAGCTTAAGGCTGTAAAGCACTTCAGAGCCTATAGTTTATTTGTTTCCCCTGCAGAACTCAACAAAGTGCATTGCACATTTTAGGTATTCAGTAAATTTCAGAGGACTAATTTATAAATACAAAGTAATAACATTAGAACTTTAAAAATCAGTGAACAAAAATATTTCAATACTTTTGTTGAAATATAGTACATTTAAATTCTTCTGAATATATTTTGTGTCAATGCAAAATATTTTTTTCAAGGAAATAATCCATAATATACATGTGTTTTTAGAAAATGTTGCCAATATCTTGATATCATAATGGGGAATTTTTTGTCCTTAAGAGTGTTCCAGATCTCTTCCTTTACCACTGTTCTTTACTTCCTTGGACTACATCAGTGTTTTGCTCATTCATGTATTTAATTCAATGGGCATTTGTTTAGTACATACACTAGACTTGGGTTACATGCTAGAATTTGAAATATAAATTAGAAGTGTATCCACAATGTCAGGTTTTAATCCAAGTAGAATATAAATTGAGAAGAGTGAATAGATTTTAAGATACTTAGAAGGAATAATCCATCAGGATGGTAACTGAAAGTTCAAACTCCATTATGATTCAGGATTTTGGACCAAATGTTGTTAATGGGAAAACGAGAGGTAGAGAGGGGGAAACTGATGAGCCTCTTTTAAATGTTAGTGAGTTTGAAATGCCTTTGGAAAATCTAGGTAGAGATGGTCAAATGGTTTTTAGGGATTTATTAATGAGAAACTGAAGTAATATCTTGCTATATTTTTTAATGTCTATCTATCCCAAATGCCAGAGTTTAGTAAATACAGCAGTATATCATTAGAAAGATTAGATAGATACATAGATAGATAGAAAGAAATGGAGTTCTGATTACCACTGTATTATATCTATCTATCATTTATCTATCAATCATCTTCTTGTCTATCTATACTAACAATTTAAGGACAGATTGTTCAACTCAGTTTTAATTGTAAGATTGTCTAAAACTGTAATCCAGTGGGCTTTTAGTAATAGGACTTTTTCTTTTAATGAAATCTTAAATGTATTCATTCATTTATTTTCTTTATATTTTAAATACATAAAAGCAGAAACCTACAAGATTGTTCCTTAGTTTCTCTCCTTACTGCCTGAGAACCCTAGTAGTTCTCCAGAGTATATTTTTGATCTTTGAATATGTATCAGACTTTAATTAATTTGTTTAATATCATGTTTCCTAATTGATTATAAATTACATGAGGGAAGGCACTTGACTCTAAAGTCCTTTCCTCAACTGTTTTAATCCACTGCCTAGCAAAATGTATGGCACATAATATGTGTTCAATAAATATTTAGTGGATAAACAAAAGAATGAGTGAAGTATCACCTATTTTTTTATTTTGCTCTTGTATTAGATTAAATAATTTTCATGTCATTAATTACATAGCAAATCTTTTTAAATTGAAAATTGGACTTATATGACTTTTTGTTATGAATTTTAGATCCATCTGAGCTGACCAAAATATGCCAAAGAGCTCTATTATATTTATTAATTTGCCTGGTATTGATATGTCTACTTAATATGTAAAGTAGTACTTTTTTGACTTGTGGGGGAGTTGTGGACCCTTGAGTATATGATAAAAGTTAAACCTCTTCACAGAAAAACACAACATGCCCACTCATATAAAATTTTGCATTGCATTTCAGGAATGTTAAGGATCCCTTAAGCCCATCTGAAATCTCTGGTGATTTTGAGTCCCAACTTTAGAAAACCTGTGTAATGAGAATCTCTGTTCCTCCTGACAACTCTATTTCCTCTTTATTAATTCATTTCTTTTGACAAGCATGTACCACATGTAAAGCATTGCTTGATGTGTTCGTGGTACAGTGGTAACCAGGATACACCTCCAAAGAACAGTTCCTCTTTTCTCTAAGTTCTGGTTTATTGCCTACAATAAACATCGGACTGAGGAAAATATATAGTAACAACAATAATAATACCCATCACTTATATGTATGGTGACAGTAAATTCCCATTTGTTTAGGAGTACCCTGTCTTATACCCTTCATCCTGGTGAAACTTGGTAGCACTCCTTTCACTCTTAAAAGTGTCTTTATTTGGAAGATAAATTATATGTCCTTCTTATTTATACAATACTTACCAGAACCAGGAGCTTCTAAACATTTTACATTTATTAACTTAATACATGAATCTGAAAAAATAATTGTAACTAGAGAAGCAAGAATCTTTCATAATGGGAGTCACAATGATTTAGAAGATATAATAGAACTCAAGTAGCATAAATATTATTTCTTACAAAGCATTTAATTTAGAGAATATAGTTTCCTGAAAAATGAAAGTCTTGATACATTATAAATTCCCTTGCCCATATATAATTTAATTTTTTGTCAGTTAAGGCTGCATTTAAATTGATTCAGAGGAAAGAAATTTCTTAAATTAAAAAGGAATTTTAAATCATAAATTAAGTCATAGTCCTATCAATTACAAACATCAATTTTAACTTTGATACTTCTTTAATGATTAAAAAAACAATGCAGACTTTAAAATATATGCACAGAGAGCTTTTTGATACTCAATTACTGCTATTTTTTTTAAAGGAAATTTGTTTGGGGGAAAAGAGGCATTTTTAAAGAACCTGTCTCATTGTGGTTATCTAGGAAGGTGATATGATTTTATACTACATGAGATGATGTGCCTTAAATTTTTTCTGGCTAAAAGGTGAGATTAAAGTACATGAACTGTGAGTTAAACTACTTCCTAATCTACTAGGTCCTACCTATTGCTTCGCTATTGTGTTGCAGAGTCATCAATAAATGGAATAGAGAAGTTTCAGTGAGTAATACGTTAATTTTAGTACATTTAAATTGCTTTAGTAAAGTGTAGGTATTGTAATATATTAATTATCAAATATTTGGCGAATTTGATATTAAGTCTTACTTAAAGACACAGAAACCTCTCTGAATAATAATTCTTTGTAACCAAATAGTTTTTAAATCGTCATAAAAGCGGATCTTTGCTTGCTTGTTGGTGTTTAACTAGTCTAAGCTCAGGAAAGCCCAACATAAAGTATGTGTGGATAGGGGCTCATTTGGTCATGCAGGTGCTTCTTTATATAATCCTGCCTTTGAAACCTAACTCACCCCAACTCACTCCTTGTCATTTCATATACTAAATTATTTTCTTCCTTTTAGAACGGGACCTATTTGGAGCAGAACCTTTTGACCCATTTAACTGTGGAGCAGGGGATTTCCCTCCAGATATTCAATCAAAATTAGATGAGATGCAGGTGACTATTTTAACAGATTGGCGCATAAATGTTTTTGTTTTCTTTTTTCTATGGGACTAAGAGAATGTTATTACTAAAACTACCCTTCCCTTGAACTGTTATCAACTTACTTAAAATAATTACTTTAAAATAACAATAACATACATTTAGTCCTAAAAATACTCAGACAGATGCTACGGATAAGGTTTCGTTGTGTTTTGTTCTTAATGGTGCGATTTACAGTGGCAAAAACATGGTTCTTTTTTTTATACAAAATAACATAAATTCTTCATGAGTTAATTATTCAAAATCCAAAAATTGAAAGGTCATTGCACTAGACTTATAAGATTTGATCTCAGTCTTAACAATTAACAATTATGAATTTCAGAATTGTGAACGGGTGAAGGAAAATCATTGTAAGAATGAAATCAGTCTCTTAAAAAGAAACATTGTAAAGGGGGTCAACTGTATGGTGCTGGTCAGAAAATAAACTTTTGGGAGCTTCCCTTCCCTGGCGGCGCAGTGGTTGAGAGTCCGCCTGCTGATGCAGGGGACACAGGTTCGTGCCCTGGTCCGGGAAGATCCCACATGCCGCGGGGCGGCTGGACCCGTGAGCCATGGCCGCTGAGCCTGCGCATCCGGAGCCTGTGCTCCACAACAGGAGAGGCCAAAAAGAAAAAGAAACTAAACTTTTGATGGTGAACACACTGTCCTGTGTACAGAAGTCGAAATATGATGTTGCACACATGAAACTTATATAATGTTATAAACCAATGTTACCTCAATTAATAAATAAAGCTGAGAGCTAAAACGAAGAATTCCAAAGGAAGAGGGGTATAAAATAATAGGAAGCATTGTAACTATAGTTCATAACTTCTGGGCTCTTACTGAAACAGCAGACACCAAATGACAGCTTCCTTAGGAATGTAGTCCAATTGAGTTTTCATTCCTTTCTCTCCCTTTTATTTTTCAATTCTGAATTGTTCTGGAAGTTTGAAGATATTGGTTTAGAAGCTTTGTACAGTGGGCGATGATTAGTAATTAGTCTTATAAGCACTATAATAAAGTCTTCTCTTTATATTTCCCTTTACATTTTGATGAAGTTATTATATCCTATTTTTCATCAAAAAGACAATATATACACAGAAGAATTCAGGCAGAGACCAATTATATGAAGCTGATTGAGAAGATGTGGTGAAGAGATGGAGTGGTTTTTATTTATTAGGCCTGGGTTAATACATTCACTCTCTATGCTTCATTTCCTGGGAAAAAAAAGTTGAGGGGTGGATTATGATCTTCTAACACTGATAAAACATTGCTTCCTAGAAAGATAATAAATATCCTTTCACTGATTTTGGACTGAAGGTGTGAAGCGGTCTTCTAGGTATTATGTGAATATCCTTATTATTATAGATATAATAATGCCTCTGCATTTTAAAAGTTGGATTGTTTAACATACCTTGAGGTTTTTAAAGAATATGTCAAAACAAAAATTTCTCAAGTTGGGTGATTTATAATTCCCTTTTGCATGAAAAATTATTTTAAATCCTTAATATTGACTTAAACTGTAAACTATTTCTATAACATTTCTTAAATATTTACAAAAAAAGTTATATACATTTTATCCTTATAGTTCTTATACAACTATTAATTCAAAACTTATAAATTAAACAAAAGCGAAATTACAACACCTAATAAAATTCAGATTAAGAACTTTAATATAACAGCATGGATTATTTTATTTGGCTGAAACGAAAACCACCAACATCATACTTCTGTTGATATCAGCATGTATCTTGTTTGATGACACAATTTCCCCACATCTTTTCGGTAGTTAAAATACTACGAGACTTTCATTCAAATAGTGCATGATTATTTAGTGAGAATGCTTTATTTATTTCATATGAAATAAATTTATTTTCCTTTTCATTAGTTTTACCAATTATGGTTGTACTACCTTGGGACTAATGCTTTTGTAAGAACAAAAACAAACATGGGCACTGATGTGGTAGTATTTGTTCTCAAAGGTTATACAAAACACAAAGACTTTCTATTAATATTTTTTAGATTTTCACACAACAAATGTTTTCTATAGATGTTTGAAGATAAGCCTGTATCTCCAGATTTTTGTAGAAACCCAGTTTGAGAAACACTATATTGAAATGATTTAATGGTATGGTAGTCAAATAATGTTACACTGTGGTATTTTTGCTTTTGTTTTCTTTTTGTCATTTCTAATATACTCTTAATGTCTTTTTTATTCTTTTCTGCTTTCATGGTGGGTAGCGCCAGAGATGGTTGGTATACTATTTTCATAATAATTTTAAGCAACTTATAACTTCTTAAAGCTAAACCTTAATATTTGCTTTATTTATTTAATAAATATTCAAAAAGCAGTTTCACATGTATATGTCTGATTATTAGTTTTGTTTAAAGAGGTTTTATAACCCATACTTGAAGTTATTTTTTCAATGACTCAATCACTATTGCATTGTCCACCTCATTGCTTGTCTGTTTCTTTTAGTACACGATGTGTTTGCAAGGTCACTTTAATTAAAGTAAAGTAATATTTTAACTAAAATTTATAACGACTTTTGTTATTAATCTTGTTAGCCTAATTAATTGAATGCACACATTTAGCTACTATTTTTATCTTTGCATATAATGTAAAAACTTAATACAGTATAATGGGTTGTATAAACTATATTGAGTTAATAAGCCTAGTGAGATTTTTAATTTTCCTCTTTTATTTCAGAGGAAATCATAGAAATATCTCATGAATGTAAGAATTTAAACAGAAATGTTAAGCCATAGTTTTTATAAATTGTTAGAAAATTAGATATTTATTTGAAATCAATTATATCCTTATATGATTTGACATAATTTAAACTTCTTAGTACATGTCACTGACAGGCAAATCAGTTTAATAGTATTGATAGCCCAGAAGTGTACCTTGTATGTTATAATAATTTAATACATTAAAAAAGGAGAGTGACAAGTCAATGAAAGAATTTTGCATTAAGTGATATTAAGTCAACTGGTTAATAATTTAGGAGAAGATCAATGTATAGCTGAAGCCTACAACAAATGCTCAGATAAATTTTAGAAACCTTGGGCAGTTTAAAATTTTTGAAATACAATTATATATATATCAGACTTTTGAATTGGAAAGAAATTTTTATAAGGAAAAGGAAAATATGTACATATAGTCACCTATAGAAGGTCTTCTATAGTTCTTTTAAATTTTCTCTTTAAAAAATATAACTATATCATGTACACATGATTAAAGTAAGTAGACAAATGATTAGGAAACTAAATAATCAACAGATAAATTAAAAAGTGTAGCTCACAAAATAAGACCACAGATGGCTATATACTTATAGACATGTTAAGTCTAATCAAAGAAAACATACAAATTAAGAACTATAAAAGCTATTTTAATCCAGCAAATTAAACATTATATTTTTTTACTAATATAGAGTGCAAATGAAATTGTGATGAAACAAGCACTCTAAATCATTGCTGGGCCAGTGTCAGTTCACAGCATCCCTTTGGGGAGTAATTTGTTACTAATACTTGTATTTCTGTTTGATGTCAAAAACTTTAATATAATCTATTCTGAGGAGAAAATAACTATGAATGTGGAAAATCTCTATGCATAAAAACATACAGTCAACCTTATTTATAACTATAAAGTACAGGAAATAAATTATATTAAAATTAATAGAACATTATAAAATCATCAAATTAGTTTTACAGGGACTCAAAATAATCAAGTTTGTTCTGCTAAGATTAAAAAAGAGTATAGAAATTTATATATAATATATCTAATACATTAAATAAGTTATATATAATATATATTTATATTAGTATTAATTTTTTTTAATTTATAGGTAGAAAAGAGGGAGACTCAAAGGACATACTTCAACATGTTAATTGTTGCATATGAGTTTTTTTCTTCCTTGATATGCTTTTCTCCATGTTTCAAAGTAAGAAAATGCAATTGGGGAAAGTATTTTATATAAAAATATATTTTTAATAATATATCAATAATAAGATCATTATTTTGTGTGATATGAGTTTATGATAGTTTCCATCACTACGTAAGTTGAATAAGCCTTATTTTCATTCAGACGTTTAAAATTCAAGAGGATATGGAAACCTTAGAAGGATTTAGAATGCATTAAGTCATGACTTACTAAATGAGGCCTGGAAGGAAGGGTCAGAAAATGTGTGGGAAATTTTAAGGGGAAAGAAAACCAAGGAGCCATATACCAATGTGTCTGTCAAAAGGGGTAATTAAGTTAATCTAAGACGACTCCTAAAGAATCCTTATAAAAACATGGAGATATTCTTGTAAGTGATATACAAACATTTTTTGTTGAAACAATGACCCCTATTTTACTTTGATTACTATTCTGCCTTTCATATACTGATAACACATTGATAAATAGTATTTTCAGGGTAACTGAAGTGATAGTGGTTTAATTTCAGAATGAACTGATTAAAAAACAGTGGTAAATCTTTCCAAAGGTAGTATATATCCACATTACTTACCTATCTATCTGTCTATCTATCTATCTATCTATCTGATATTCCAGAAGATGACATAGTACATAGATCCTCAGATAGCCAAATAAAATCTTTTAAAAAGCAGTTTATTTACAATATTTTCAGTTTAAAGTATTGACTTTTCTGAGTATTTGGCGGCTGTTTAAAAAAATATGCATACATGTGGCAAAATATTTCTCTTGTGACCAGAATAGGCTTTTAAAACAATGGTAAGTACTCTGACTTTTACTTAACTAAATATAATTTGTATTCCAAGTACCGAGAAGTACTTTTGAAAAATCCTTAAAGTGATGGCATTGCCGTGTGGTCTTTGTGCTTAGGCATAATGAAGAGTGTTCTTTAAACATTAACAGAGAAAAAGGTGTGGCTTGTATTTTGTAATGATTTTCTTCCTCTATATCATAATGTTTACTTTGGATTTATAGTAAGTACATTAAATACTGGTTCTAAATGAAAGTAACTTGAGGAAATGCAAATAGATATGCAATTGGCTAACACACGAGTAGATACCATCTAATCAAACAAAACACAAAGCAGAACAGAGGACAAAAGCCTTCTCTTAGAGAGAGATTTTCTTTTCCTCAGGAATAGACTTTTGTCTACATTTCATTTTATGAGCAAGGATGGGGATGGGGAAGGTGGTAAGACCAGAGATGGCCCATAGTTCAACTACCTTGTACAGAAAAGAAAAGAGCTGGAGAGTAGAGAAGGACAAACATCTTTACCACTAACTTTTAACTCAAAAATCTTCAAAAAAATTTTTTTCATGGCAATTGGGTACTTGGTCTCAATAAATCAAAAGAAATTTAACTTCTAGAAGCATCTAAAACATGCTAGAGGTGAGTGGAATTCAAAGCAATAATTTGCAGCTACAAGGCTAGTAGAGGAAGCTTTCTCCATGGCGAAGTGATCTGCAGTCCTGTGTTACACGTAGGATACAGCATTGCATTTAGGGAATACAATGCAATTTATTTTACCAGGCTCTGGATAGTGGTAACCAAGAAGAAAAGGTGAAAACTATCAGGCTGTCATCACCTTGAGGTCTAGCTATGTTACTTATATGAATATTGACCTTTAAAGCCAAGGTATTTAAGCAACAGTAGAATGACATAAAGTAGACTTCACTGAAAAGAAACATTTAAGTCTTAAAATTACTTAATTCCACATATTTCTGTTTTCTTCTATCTCTTATGAGTGCTAACCTCATGTATATTTAAAGCATTTAAAATGCTAACGGGTATAAAAGCATTTGATAAAAATTTGACAAGCCAACATCATTTGACATATAATTATTTCTTAGTTGATCAAAACATGAAGATTTCAACTTCTGCTCATACTCTCTTTCATTTATGGGTTGTTGTTTTTTTTTTTTTTTTTTTTTTTTTTTTGCTATGAGCATTTCCTATTTTAATGATTTTACTTTATTTTGCAGGAGGGGTTCAAAATGGGACTAACTCTTGAAGGCACAGTATTTTGTCTCGACCCGTTAGACAGCAGGTGCTGATGTCAAGAACAAGAGGTCTTGAATCTGTTAAATTTGTTTTGTATACATATCTATTATTCATTATTACTTATGACAGGTATTATACATGTACCAATATATTTTTGAATCTCATAACTTTCTGAAAATTATTTCAGTAAAATTTCCTCATACTTTCACTGTTGAACTGTAGCATTTTTTTTTAAAAACAACTCACTGTAAAGTAAATCATACTTTTATGTTCCTTTCTGTTTGTTTGTAGAAGAATTTATAATTGAAAGACAAATTATCCAAATATCTGCCTGTGTCTGAGCTCTAAACAATTAGCTTCTTCAAATTTAAGTTCATTCTCTAGGATGCTAGTTTATTACTGATTTCCCAAAAGCCATACCTTAAAGATACCTTTCAGAGTCCTGAAGAGATACACCAATGCCAAACTAAATATGTTCTATATTCAAACCAATAGACATGTTACCATTCATTAGACAGATGTCATTTTATGTATGAAATGTTGTTCATATTATTCGGAAAATGTAAACTTTGAATATAATACCACCAGATCATTTTAGCAGGTAAAATAACAAAAATATAAATTCCAATAATAATTAAACTAAATGTATTTAGAGTACTTATTAGTATAAGCAAGGTAATAATGTTAGTTATTGTTATCAGCTACACTCTAAATATTTATTTCATAAATAAAGATTGTGGAACAAATGAAAATTTGCTATTTACAAAACACTTAAAATAAAATTTAATTTCTAATGAGATAAGTTACATTACTAAACATCATCTGATCTGAAGTTTCTGAAAAAAACATTTGGAATATATGCTGTCTATAGTTGCAGTATCTATTACCCATATATACTTTACCAAATATATTTTTTCTGAACTGAATAAGACTATCCTTCCTATATTTTCTCCTTCGATAAAGATATTTTCTCACCAAAGTTTATTTTGTGATGACCCATTAGTTTTGATACTGTTAAAAATCTATGGCACCTGTTCTTTATGAATTATCAACATTATTTAGCAAATTTAATTTGTATCTGTTTTGTTAAACTCAGAATCTCATTTTTCACAAAAATGAAATTGCTGCTCAGTTTAGTCTTTAACATCAACAATAACATTTTCTTGCAGCTGATTCTTGATGTGCTGATGAACTCTGACTTTTAAAAATGTTTGTTTCTTACACCTTTGCCCATTATGTAACAGACTGTAATTTGTACTGAGTGCAGCAAAATTTATGGTCAAATTTATAATTTGGTTCATCACATTATAAGAAAAAAAATTAAATTAATGAAAATATGAGCTTAGATTGAGGGTAGATCTCAAAAATGTTTCTTTTCCTTTAGTCATGGGAATTTTCTTCACGTGCTAAAGGTACATTTTCACTAGGAACAGAAATCAAATAGGCTTATGCAATATTATATTTGTATGTATCCCCATAATGTTCTGTGGTGTATATAAGCCTTCTTGTTTGCTTTCTGTTATCTGCTAAGTTGTACCTTAATTAGAGGGTAGTATATGTTTCATAAAGAAGAGTCTTTATAATTTTGTTTGTCATATAGTATTTCGGAATTTGTATAATGAGGATGTTTAGAAGCCATATCAATGGCTTTTTTTAACAGATAGAATTTGTATTTTTATTGTACTTTATAAAGCTTTGTGTAATAGGCATATATTTAGTGGCGATTTATTATCAATGGTAACACAATAGAGTACTTTGCACATTTAAAATACGTTATTGTACCAATTTTCAATGGTAATCAGTTCTGCTACTGGCATGATTAAATAGTATATAATTGGTCATTAATTATGAACATTTATTTCACCAGTGCATTTTTATGAAGATACAGTTGCAAATTGTATTTCTATGTAAACTCAATGATATGTTTGATTTTGCTGAGAATAAATGATTTTAAATAAATTAAATTGTATAATTTATATTTGTATATGTAACTCATTAAATAACCTCTAATTAATTTAGACACATTCTGAAGCTAATTTCATGCCAGATTTTCCTGGTCATAGATTGGTGCCAAAAGAAAGACAGAAAGAGAAAGAAGAAAGCAGAAAAAGACTTTAACTTCATTTCTTACAGCCCACACACTTTTTAGCTTTATGATCAAACATAATTCAGTTGTGAAAACAATGGATTTCATCCTGCTGGTGAGAGAGGTCATAGTTTGGTTCCTTTCACCAGAAGCATCTGGTGTAATAACTGTATTACGTAAATATTTCTTTTCAGAATGGAGAGCCTTTTTAAGCTAGTAATACAAAGGGTATCTTGGCTGGTAGTCCTAAAAAGATGGACTTGATAATAGAATTTGAGTGGTGGCTAATTAGAATATCATGAAGTTTTGAGTCTATTCAAAACACAATGTTAAGTATTTTAATGGTACACAGGACTCACATGCACAGTTTTGCACACCAATGAGCAATTCATCCATCTGTTCACTAAAATTCATTTATTACTCTATGTGAATATCATGTATTAGGTGGGTAGGAAAACATCTCGTAAGTTTGCTAACAGACATTGTTAAATTGAAGGTGACAAGATCCCTGTCTTCAGTGAGTTCATTGTCGTAAAGGAAAAGTAAGGCAAATATTTGAATTAATAAATGAAAACCTATATGTATTAAAGTACTGTGTGAACCAAAAATTTCCTTTAGAATATTAATATTTAACTATGTTTAAATTTGGGTACCTAGCACTGGCTAGTGTCTATAATGTTAGATATCCAGTGTGAAGCTTATGAAGACAGGCCAATGACAATAATTTTCTTCACCTCTTCCTGTTTCTTGTATTTTGGATTTGATTTTTTTTTAAATTTTAGTCACATTGTGGGAATTCATTCTCAGATAGAACTTCTGATAGATTTTTGTGTTGATGCATTTCTAAATACTGACTTTTGTTTTTACTCCTTTTGATGTTACTTAACATAACCATGAAAAAAACCTGGCTGTTAATATTTTTCTGTTCCAGTGTTTCCATTTATAGTTCCAAATTCAATATTTATTCATGATTTGGGGTTTCAGCCTCTGTTAAATTTTTTGAAGAATCTTGGACTCAATTTTGACAACTAAAACCCAGACTCCACCCAAACTACACTCTTTAAGAGCTGTTAACACACTGTTGATACGGGCATGGCTAGTATTACCCTCAGACCCCTGTGTCTCATGCAGGAAGTGCCTAATTTAAGTGTCCTCACCTTCCTAGATAACCTCAGACGACTGTCTCAAGAACTTCCCCTTCCAACACCCATTTCATAAATTCAACCCAAACCTTAATTCTTATACACTCATTCCATGTCTTGACCTTATGTTATTAAGATCCAAATGTAACCCACTTATAGAATTCTCTCCCTCAAAACGTATTTCTCTCAATTCATCTGAAGCGGGATTCCCTTACTCTAGTGAGGAGACCACCTCTTAAAATAATGTATGGTCTTCTATTTCTTTACTTTCAAGTGCATTTTTATGAAATTGGGTATTATTTAAATAGCAGAAGACATTGCCTTTCTCTGAATTCATTTATTTCCACTCTAGTTCATTGATCTTAAGACACACTAATTCCAAAATCATAGTTAATAATATACAAAGGATGGCATACTTAAGAAGTTGAGTTTGAAAGCTCACTTTGATTTTTTCTGATAAAAATTTATCACTACATGATAAATTGAAATAGCTGAATTTCTTATTTCTGTATCACTAACATTGGGTTTTGTGTGAGCTAATAGTACCACTACAACTGTGTAACTAAAACTTTGCTTATATAATTACCTTATATTTACCTTTAGCCACATTTTTGGTGTTTATTCAGATGCACACTCAAAATTATTGAGCCAAACATTTCCAGTTTGCAAGCAGCTCTATAGGCACTTTGGAACTTGCATCAGACTTTTAAATGTTGCTGTTTTCATTAAAGGGAGTCTGGCTAGAAGTTGTAGGAGATACCTTCTTAAAAGAATTCCCCAGTACGCGCAGGACCTAATTAAGTTCTCTGTTAAAGGACATTCTGAAATCTCATAGCATTTTCTCTGTAACTTTTAGTTTATCAACTTGTCATTATTAATATATTTTGCAAAAATCAATAAAATACTATCTTGGAAACATCATTTAAATATATTTTAATAAAGTATTTTTTAACTTTTCTATTGGTTTAATAAAGTTTTTTTAAAAAAACTTTTCTGTTTATCCTCCAGAAATCTTAATGAAGTATTGCTTTGACAGTTTTGTATCTTCTTTGGTGCCACGCACAACACTTTACCCATAAAGCGTTCAGTAAAAGGTTAAATGATTCTTTAGCATGTTTCTTGCTAATGATGTGAACTAAAACTTCTTATACTCCCTGTGAAAGAAAAGAACAACATGCCTTCCAAGTAAATCTTAAGAGAAGATAACCACTTTGTCCTTTCTGATAAAATCTTTACCAGTATTTTAACTTTTATCTTATGTAGCAATGATCTGCTAAATAAAGACGTTGACATTTGCTATGAGCATCTATTAATCACCATAGATTCATAGACTAAGGAAATCTGGCTCACTCAAGGGAGGAAAAACAATTGACTGTTGTTTATATTAATTATGTTAATATTGATTTTTATTAATTGATTATTATAGCTTCAATGAGACTGTGAGGACTCAAAGATGAATGTTTTATAATTAAGGGACATTGCCTGGACTCAGAGGGTGAAGAACTATATTTGTTGAGCATGTGAGTTAAAGAATGATAGGTAAAGACTCAAACTGCATCTTTCCTTGAATCCCATGTTGTGGTCACACAGTTTTCATTGGCCTTAAATATTTTAAAGTTCATTTATTTGTCCTTAGTTTTTTATTGTCCTCTTACTTCAAATGACATTTCATAGGAACATTTTGGGGCCCTTCCCAGTTGCCTACTCCCTCCCCTCTGTCTGGCTAGGCTGCTATGTTCTATTCTGTTCTGAAGGTCACTTGTTCCAGTTGAAATAGCTGTCTGGATGGACTGGAAATAATCCAGATACTGGTTCTTTCCTGCAAAGAAAGATGTTTGTTTCTTGGCTACATTTTGATAGAAAAAAATAAAAGAATTTTATGGCTAAGTCTATTAATAGTTGAAAGAATTAATGTAGCTCTGGGACTAATTTAAAAGTGTTACTATTTTCCATTGCTTTGTGTCATTTTGTTTTTTTATATACTTTTAAAATTTAATATGAATATCATTTAATAATTGGTATTAAATAGGAAGTGTCTTTTTAACAGAAAAGAAAACAGAAAAGTTTTTTAAAAAAACTTTATTAAACAAATAGAAAAGTTAAAAAAATACTTTACTAAAAATATATTTAAATGATGTTTCCAAGACAGTATTTTATTGATTTTTGCAAAATATATTAACACTTCCTATCATACATGTAGGAAGTGTATGAACGCAGAAAGATTTTGGCAAAGATTCAGCTTAAACTAACTTCTGTCACACACATACACAAGCGTATGCACTTCATTTAGCTATTTAGTTTTCCATTTATTTTATTCTTGGTATCTGCATTCATTAAAAAAAAAAAAAAAAAACCCAAACTTGTACTCAACAGTACAAGGAATAGGAGGAGACAGATGGTGGGGGACAGATAGTGGGGAGATAGTCATAAATGTTCAGACATGCCAACTAACCACATGTGACAAAGTGACTATGCACAGATACCTGACCTGTTCATTTTTCAGAAAACTTAGACCATTTGCAGGCTAGGGAGTAATAAGTATGATGCAATTATGTAAAAAGCTGTTTCTATAGTAATTCCTCTTTAATTCCCCTTGGTTCTCTGGTAATGCCTCCATTTTTCATATTTTCTACATAAAAGGATTTAAAAAGGAAAATGCCAGGCTTCCCTGGTGGCACAGTGGTTGAGAGTCCGCCTGCCGATGCAGGGGACACGGGTTCGTGCCCCGGTCCGGGAAGATTCCACCTGCCGCGGAGCGGCTAGGTCCGTGAGCCATGGCCGCTGAGCCTGCGCGTCCGGAGCCTGTGCTCCGCAACGGGAGAGGCCACAACAGTGAGAGGCCCGCGTACCACAAAAAAATAAAAATAAATAAAAAGGAAAATGCCTGAAGATAAGCTGGACACTTCTTTCATGACTTCCTGCTATCCATGGCTATTAGAAAAACATATATCACTTTCTTAGAATCACTTGATTTTGAAAATCTCTCAACTATACGTTATGTGAATTTTTAAGTAATTAAAAAAAAATTACTCCTGTAAACTGCATTTACTTTAAAACAACTCAGTCTGATCTATAGGGAAACACTGAACTAGGATTTAAAACTTCATACTGTGATATGACACGGTTATAAATCTAGACTGATATTTGACTTTGGGAAAGTCATGTAATGGGGTTCATAACATTCCTGAACTTTAGCTATTCTTGGCGTAAAAGGAAGGAAGTTCTCCAAATAAACCAAAGTTTAAAAAAGTTGTCATAGAAAGCAATATTTTGTCTTTTATTTACATACCAGTTATGAATAAATATTGAATCAATGAATCCTAGGTAAATGATGCATCTGGCTGTCCAAAATCCCTTAAAAAAGGACAGCAGAAACAATATCAAAGCACAAGTATTCTTAAATATGTTTACATGGAGTCAAATATTTAGATTCACAGAGATATGTACTGCTTTTCTCCACAAGTTGTATAATGAAGCTTCATATGTGAGAATGTGAATACTAGAATATTTTCTTGAAATGTATTCAAATAAAACTTGCCTTTGACATATGTTGTATTACACTCCTTTGTGTCACTTTTTTGGTAAAGTTTTTCTTATTACTGTACCTATAAAGAAAAGAAACACAGAGAACATAAAAATCCCCAGCATGCCTGTTAGATCTTCCAAAGGCACCAACTGCGTTTCTCATCACTCTGTATCCCTTCCTTAAGGCTTAATCACAGATCTGAAACTAGAGAAAACAGCTGTCCTTGAAAACCACAGGAGCTTGAGCATTTATTTTTGCCATGCAAATTGAGCAAATCTGTACAAACCTTTCAAAGTTATCTTGCCAAAAAACTCTAAAGCAGTACCTCTTTCTTAGAAAACAGTTCAATTTTTTTTAAAAGAAACAATTAAAACTGTCTATATGATCAAATAAATTAATTAGAAAGTTTGTACACACAATGTCAATAAGACCATGGAAAGCACATGAGTCATATGACCTAGCTGAGTTTATTTAGAACACACACACTTACAAAAATTTGGGATTCCATCAAAACCAGATTGTTTCCTGTACTGTTCCCCAACTAAAAATTAGAAGGTCAAAGGAAACTTGTATAAAAATGTCCCAAAAAGCAATGCATGAAAATTGTCTAACAACTAACAAAACAAAATTAATGGAAAAGTAAAAGGAAGACCATGTTTTATCATTTTGAATTTTATATGTTAAAGGCTGTTCAACAGTGTTTTTATATCATATAATATGTAATATTGACTTGCATGTAATACCACTTATATTGTCCTTTAACAATTATCAGGAAAATTGCTATAGCAAATTCATTTTTCAGATGTATAATAAAACAGTGTAACTAGGATTTAAAGAGCACAGAGAGCTATTTTGGAATGTGCTTGCTCTCAAGAAAGGCCAAGCGAGATTAAAATAAATGCATTAATTGATTATTGTTCTTCATGAGAATGAGCAATTTCAAGTAGAGAGAAACTTCAGCTCTGTTTCAAAAGGTCAGCAGTCATGGTATTTAAGAGGAAAATTGAAGTCGTATTTTTAAACTTAAGACAGATGCTTTATGTTAAAAGGCTTCTCTGATGAAGTCCTTTTGTGCTGACTGGAGTCTGTTCTCCTAGGTGGGTAAAGACTGAAAGAAAAAACAAGTTATTGCCCTTCACTGATTCTTTTATGTGACTTAACTGCACATATTTTGAAGAGACAATTGAAATTTCTGCACCCTGGCTGCATCTCCACTCTGACTATACTCCCTTTCCAGCAAGAGAAGTCTCTATCTCTCTCTCTCAAAAAAAAAAAAACTGGAAAAATGTTAGAGACATATTTCTTTTTTCTTTCGTTTCCTAAAGGCTCAAACATCAAAAGAAAACCATCTAAATAATGAATATATACTGGCAAGAATAGTGTATATTTATGACTGCCAAAATTTCAAGATTACTGATACAGATTGTGGTATGTCTATGTGGCCAGAAAGATCATTGTGAGATGAACAATCTTTTCCATCCAGCAGTCATCACAGAATATTTCTTGGTGTATGTGAAACCACAAATACATCAGTGGGAACTTACTCGTATGGAAATATTGTAGTCAAACCACTAATCATGGCAGCCAGATTTCCCAGAATAAAGCAGTTGCTCTAGAAATTATGCCAACTGCTTGGGTTAAAAATATGGTTTCAAAATTGCAGATCAGCATAATATGGAAAAGTTATTAGCAAACTACAGAATGTGGCTCTAAAGTAGACTGTTGAACAGCAATTTCATGCTGCCTTTTTTTCTTAGATATAGCCTCAAAAGAGAGTTGCAAACAATATCAGTTATACATTTTAGTCAAGCTTATTGCATGTAAATATCTCTATTCTGCCTAAAGAAATAGGAATCACAAATTATGAAAGACTTTTGTATAGATTATAGATCACCATATAGAAAAATTTTATTCTAATTTTAAAGTACATACTCAGATGTTCTCATAATATTATTCTTGACTTTATTGAAACTTCATCATAATTATAAATTAGTATGAATTAGAGCCAAGGCAATTATGGATGTAGAAAAATGTGATTTCTATTTATTTATAGCAATATTCCAGACAGATTCAGCTTGAGAGGCAGAGAGGTCCACTATATTTAAGCTTTTGTAAGAACTTCAAATTTTGAAAAACAAATAAAGTACAATAAATATGTATATATTCATTAAATGTGTTTGTTTTCATATCAAGATTTTGTGAAAATAAATTTGCAAAATGAGTTTCTATTTCTTAATTTTAATGTATGTATTTAATGCTACATATTGTTAATTTGTTCTACACAAGATTTTTAAGTTAGCTTACCCATATAAGTGATACTTTTTTCTGAACCCATATTAATTTAGCTCTACATATGGTACTATTGACAAAAAACTTTATTCAGTATCTTCCATTGAGTTATTTCAGTAGAACAGAAGCCATCTATTAGTGCTGTGATAAAAGGATCATTTACTATCAACTGTTCTAGCTTAGGTTTTTTCCCAGAGTACATGAAGTGTTATGGATAATTTGGCAGAAACTTCTGATTACTGTGTCATAATTCTTTATTCCTATATTTGTGAAAGCACAACATGGACTAGTGGGTTTCTATGTGAATAGCCTGAAATCCACAAGTTGTAGATATCCTATTAAAATAAAGAGTTCAAATGTCAAATCATGTGGTTCAAAATGCATTAAAGACTTAGGTGTAAGACCTGAAACCATAAAACTTCTACAAAAAAACATACATAGTAAGCTCTTTGACATTGGTTTTAGTAGGTTTTTGTTTTGTTTTGTGTTTTTGTCGTTTTGTGGGGGGAGGGGAAATCTGTCTCCTCAGGCAAGAGAAACAAAAGCAAAAATAAACCAATGGGACCACACCAAACTAAAGCTTTTGCAGAGCAGAGGAAAACTATCAATAAAATGAAAAGGCCACCTACTGAATGTGAGAAGATATTTGAAACAATATATCTGATAAGGGGTTAATATCCAAAGAACCCATACAACTCAACATCAAAAAAACAAACAACCTGATTAGAAAATGGGCAGAGTATCTGAATAAACATTTTTCCAAAGAAGACACAGATGACTTCCAGGCACCTGAAAAGATGCTCAACATCACTAATCATCAGAGAAATGTAAGTCAAAACCACAATGAGATATCACCTCACACCTGTCAGAATGGCTATTATCAAAAAGGCAATAAATGGGCTTCTCTGGTGGCGCAGTGGTTGAGAGTCCACCTGGCGATGCAGGGGACACGGGTTCGTGCCCCGGTCCGGGAAGATCCCACATGCCACAGAGCGGCTGGGCCCGTGAGCCATGGCCGCTGAGCCTGTGCGTCTGGAGCCTGTGCTCCGCAACGGGAGAGGCCATAACAGTGAGAGGCCCGCGTACCGCAAAAAAAAAAAAAAAAAAAAAAAAAAAAAGACAATAAGTAACACGTGTTGGTGAGGACTTGGAGACAAGGGAACTTTGTGCACTGTTGGTGGGAATAAAAATTGGTGCAGCCACCACAAAGAACAATATGGAGCTTCCTCAAAAAGTTAAAAATAGAACTACCATATCACCCAAAATTCCACTCCTGGGCATTTATCTGAAGAAAACAAAAACACTAAATTGAAAAGGTATATGCATTCCTATATTCATTGTAGCATTATTTACAGTAGCCAAGATATGGAAGCACCCTAAATTCCCATCAATAGATGAATGGATAGAGGAGATGTGGTATATATAGATATAGATATAGACAGATAGATAGATACACAACAGAATATTAGCCATAATGAAATCTTGCCATTTGTGACAACATGGATGGTCTTGGAAGGTATTAGGCTAAGTGAAATAAGTCAGACAGAGAAAAACAAAGACAGTAAGATTTCACTTTTGTGGGGAATCTAAAAAAGAAAGCAAATGAACAAACATAACAAAACAGAAACAGAGATACAGAGAAGAAACAGGTGGTTGCCAGATGGGAGGGGTTGGTGAGAGGAAAGAAATAGGCAAGGGAGATTAAGAGGTACAACCTTCCAGTTGCAAAATAAATGAGTCACAGCTATAAAATGTACAGTGTGGGGAATATATTCAATAACTATGTAATATCTTTGTATGGTAACTAGACTTGTGGTGATCATTTTGAAATGTACAAAAATATGGAATCACTATGCTTTGTAACAAGAATTAACATAGTATAGGTCAATTATACTTCAAAAACAAACTCATAGAAAAATAGATCAGATTTGCAGTTACCAGTGGGGGGGATGGGGAACTGGATGAAGGCAGTCAGCAGGTACAAACTTCCAATTATGAGATAAATGAGTACTAAGGATGTAATATACAACACGATAAGTATAATTAACACTGCTTGATGTTAAATAGGAAAGTTAAGAGAGTAAATCCTAAGAGTATGCACCACACAGAAAAATATTTTTTTTCTATTTAATTTTGTATCGATATGAGATGACAGATGTTCCCTAAACTCATTGTGCTAATCATTTCATGGTGTATGTCAGTCAAATCATTATGTTGTACACCTTAAACTTATACAGTGCTGTATGTCAAATATATCTCAATAAAACTGGAAGAAAAAAATATTAAATCATGTAATATACTTTAGATTGTGTTGGGTGTTTTGTTTTGTTTTGGTTTGTTGCTTATTGATTTCATGTGTTAATGTATGTTCCTCTAATTGTTAGTTGCAACTTTGGTTCTAACTTCTTTTTATAGTGGAAATTACATTCAAGCATAGAGATAACTTATTCAGGATGTGTTGTCTCCCCAAATTACTAATGTTAAAGTATTCTGAAGTGGACTTTGAAGCACCTTACTTGGATTAATGACTCTCAGAAAAAAAGAGTATAAAATGTGAGGGCTTTGGCAGTTCTTGATGATATCTGCCTCTTCCTAACTAGAAATTCTATATTAAATAATAATATTTGGCTAAAATCCAAAATACTGTCAGTGCTGATTGCAGGCAAGGATGTAGTCCAATAGAAACTCTCATTCATTGCTGGTGAGAATGGAAAATTGTACAGCGACTTGGAAGACAGTTTGGCAGCTTTTTATAAAACTAAATACAGTCCTACCATTCGATTCAGCAAACATTCGCATGGGTATTTATCCAACTGACTTGAAAACTTATGGGTTTACATAAAAACCTGCATGCGAATGCTTATAGCAAATTTATTCATAATTGCCAAAAACTGGAAGCAACCAAGATATCCTTCAATAGGTGAATGTATAAACAAACTGGTACACTTGCACAATGTACATCCATATAATACTACTAAAGGAAAAAAGAAATGAGCTATCAAACCACGAAAAGACATGGATGGACCTTAAATGCATATTTCTAACTGAAAGAAGTCACTCTGAAAAGGCTATGTACTTTATGATCGAAAGAATATGTTATTATGGAAACGGCAAAACTATAGCCGTAAAAAGATGTGTTTGCTAAGGGCTTGGGGAATGGGAGATGATTTAATAGACGAAGCATAAAAAACAATTTAAGGCAGTGAAACTATTTTGTCTGATACTATAATGATAAATAAATGACACTGTGCAGCACAAGACTGGACCCTAATGTATGAAAAATTTTTTAAATCACTTAGGATATTGGGAGATCCCAGGATGAAATGCAGAATGTAGCAAAACAATCTAACTGTATTACAAGTGTTTGAAACAAGTTCACTGAAGGGGAGGGAGTAAATGTGCTGGCCTAAGTAAACTTGCAGATGAGTGGGGTCTGCAAGACTAAAGGCAAAGGGAGCTGTCCATAAGCAATATGCTCTAGATGTTAAAGTTGTTTCACATGGGGGTATGGATTAATAATTCTGATACCACTACACATGTATATTGGGATTAAACAATTAAGTGAACCTATGGCCAATGCTGATAACCAGGATTCTCACTTTTGGAGTAGCAGATTACAGATAAGCAAGGGAATAAGGCTACGATGATCTATGTGGAAATGGATTCGATTTAGATATATCAACAAAAACCCATTTTTAGCTTAATATAGATTCAAATAGTTACATATAGAAATATTTATAGATATGTGAGTATACACCAGTTAGTATACACACATATTGCTCCCTGCTTTGTCAGCTTAGAGGATCTAGAAGCAGTGACACCCTAGTAACAATGAGCACATATGTTACCTAGATCTTGGTTTCTAGTAAAAGGAACCAGGGCTCCTCCTTGAAAATTTGGGTGATTCTAGAATTTTGGGGAAAAAAATATACAAGATGAGTCTGGAGCATCTTGTAGTGCCTGAAAGTAAGGGGTTGGTTAAAAAGAAAAGAAAAGAGAAAAGAAAGAAAAGAAAAGAAAACCACAATGATGGAGCATATCAGAGGGACACAGGAGTCAACTGAAAGAGCTTCCAATGGCCAAAAACAGAAAAATTTGAGCAAGAAAATAAAGTAGAATTGGATCATGATCCAAAGTTAAAAATAAATATCCATGAGTTTATATTGATGTAAACAAGTGATTGAATAAATTAATAAATTGTGGAGAAAAGATAAATATGCCATACAGAAGAATTCCAAATTATTTGTATAGATACTTTGCCCTCAAGGGGGTGAAGCAAAACTCCCCACTCCTTAAATGTGGGCTGTTTAGAAAGAAGCACAGCACAGTAAGGAAAGGTACAGCATCAAAGAGTACAGCATCAAAAGCTGGGAAAAGTTAACTTTGCAGGGGAGAAACCTGATAAACACTACCCGTGACAGGTGATCAGGGTGCACATCAAAAGCAATCAGCCATGTTGATAGTATGTGACCTTGAAATGATGTGATGAAAATGACACTTTACCTTTGAGGACTTCCTCTCATAAAACCACAACCCCATCTAATCATGAGAAAAAAGCATCAGACAAATCAGAATAGAGGGCTATTCTACAAAACAGCTAACCAGTACTACTTAAAGCTGTCAAGGTCATCAAAAACTAGGGCAATGTGAGAAATTGTCACAGCCGAGAGGAACCTAAGGAGACTGGACTACTCAATATAACGTGGTATCCTGGATAGGATCCTGGAACGGAAAAATGACATTAGGTTAAAACTAAGGAAATCTGAATAATTTGTGGACTTTAGTGAATAATAATAATACATCATTATTAGTCATTAATGGTGACAAATACACTATACAAAACAAGTTAATAATAGGGGTATATGTGTGCAGTACATGGGAATTACCTGTACTATCTTTGTGATTTTTCTGTAGATCTAAAACTATTCTGAATTAAAGTTTATTTTAAAGAATTTTAATAGCTTCTTGAGATATATAGCAACCTATATGTTTGCTGGCTAAAGTTTTGTTTTATTAGTATAACACTCAAAATATTAAAAAAGCAAAATATAGATATTTAGAAGATATTAACTATTGAATGCCAGTTTTTCTCTAACCTAAACACTAGAGGAAACGTCCATTCGATCTGAAAAGTACAAGAGAAATGTGCATCAGAAATATAGAAGTGGTGATAAAACAGAATTGAGTGAGCATTAATTTTACATGAACTCAATAGAAGTATTAGATTTTTTAAGTTGTAGAAATGTTACAAAATGATATTTTCAACGCTATTCCAAAGATGCTATTTATTTCAAGAGTTAGTGTCTGCCAAGGGTAAATAAAGACATCTTGGGGATAAAAAAATAGTGTGGTACTTAATATACTTAAGGTTAAGCAGAAGGAAAGGCATATACATATACACATATACATATATACATACATATATATACATATATACATATACTGTTGTGTGGTCATAGATTAAAAATGCAAAAATAAAATCAATGAAAACAAATGAACATAATATTCATTCACAGCAGATGCCACATAAATACTTTGAGTAGAGCAATTTTTTTTTTTTTTGGTGGAGAGAAATATGAAAGTATAAACATAGCACATTATATGTGCAACAATCATGGAATGGGTGTTGAATCAAGTCAAAGTGACTTCTACTTGTTGATTCTATTGAGTCAGTCAGTCCAGGCCGGGATACAGTGTGTCAACAAGGGACCCTCAAGTATCAGACGAGAACAAGAGCTTATTTTTCACTCACACTACATGACCACTGCAAATGCTGCTTCTGTTTATCCCAAGGCAGATCCACTCCAGGCTAAAGAAGCTGTCCCTAACTGGGGCATTACCGATTGTGCAGTAAAAAGGAAAAAGGCGTGATGAGCTACTCACTGACTCAACAGTTGTGCTTGGCAGAGACACACAGTGCTGTTGCTCAGGAGTGAACACACATCATTTCATTGGCCAAAGCAAGTACAGGCCTACCCCTGAGTTCATCAGGAAAGGGATATAGAATGGGAAACTATAAAGAGGAAACCAAATTTTGCAAGTATTAATATAGTCCTTGATACTTACTAAATGCCTCTAATGCTTATTAACTTTGTGACCTTAGAAAAAACACCTAGTATCTTAAGCTTCAGTCTCCTTACTAAAATATGAACAGTGTTTAGTCACAGAGTTAAGGATAAAATGAAACTGAATACATAAAGCCTCTAAATTAGCTAGGGACTAAATAAATGATAGCTATTATTATAAAAATGTCAAATGAACACAGAGGTACTATTACAGTCATGAGATACTTATGCTTCAAATAAGTCTTAGGCAATAAAAATAAAGCAATAAGGAAATTAATATAAAAGTGCTTAGTCTTGTATTTCTTTTAATGTTTTATATATCATCAAGTGACTTAATAACAAATATTGTTTCACTATATATTTTCAGAATAATTTCATTTTGTCTGCTCCATAAAATGTTCTGCAATTTTGAGCTGCCTATTTGCTCCACATGATATCTTTAATGAAAGTGAGATTCAATCTTTCCAGGGTTGGATGTCCAGAGCTAAATAAATCATAACAAGAGCTACATAATTGAAAACAGTAATGTTGGTCTTTTGAAGGGGTTACCCCTGCAATAGAGGCCATTGGCATGGCTTTTGAAATGGGTCTGTGTCTGCCAGAAATCTTTGTGCTGAGCATGGCTACAGAACCGAGAGTCCCACAAAGTATAACCCAGGTTGCCTTATTGGAAGCCAAAAAACTATGTGCTTTTTCTATGGTTTGAAATTTATCCCAAGGAGAATTCAAACCAAAACCAAACTTGGTTAAAATTCTTGAAAAATGTGAGTGCTCAGGCAACTCAAATATGCTGAACTGTAAATGGTTGCTGACAAAGTGTCGGTCCAATTTTGCTTCATTGAACATGGTAGACATTGAATAGAAAGTGATTATAGTTTGTTTAGATTATATTTTGCCCTTATCTTTCTTCCTCTTGAAAATTTGGATATTTGGTTTCCATGAGTCTACACTCTTCTAATACTCCCTTTTTGGCAAGTACAAATTCTTTCTCACTAATAAATATCCTCTCCCATTCTTATAGTTTTATCCACTTTTACTTGGATACTGTTAAATCTTTCCATTTAATGTGATATTTTGTGTGATATCATCTGCTTTTCCATCTAGCTTTTAAGTGCTTACTAACAGCAACTACAAAATATACTTTTTTATGACCTTCAGTGTCTAGCACAGTGTTGTTACAAATAGAATGTATTAATAAACATGTGTTTTGCTTGTGAACATTTTTATCTGCCTACTCATCATTTTTCTTGGTTTTATTGCTGTCCTATACACAAAATGATAGTTTTCTTAAAAGATAATTATGGTTGAGGGTTGACCCACAGAAATATTTTATCAATTTTAACTGAGGAAACAAAAACTATTTAGAAATATTTTTGAGTCAGTCTATGCTAATAAATGTACCTTGCTAATAAAGTCACAATTTAAATTTGTATTTCCCTACATAATTTTCTAAAAATGTGTGTTTAAGGTATTCTGGGAATTGAAACCACCAAGCTGTTCTCCTTGCATAAAGGCAAAAGAGAGTACAGATACTTTCAGTAAAAATGTGGGAAGTTGGGTAAAAAAGGAAACGAGCATTATTAAAGGATGGATTACCCAGAATGGAAGATCTGGAGTAAACAATCCCAAATTGAGCTTTAAATCAGAGAAAAGAGGATGAATACAGGGGAGGCTGCTGAATTGGGCAGTTTGAGCTGTAACTTAGTAAGGATCTCATTAGCTTTCACAACCAGGAGAAAAGATAAGCAGTGCAGCAGCTTTTTACATATGAATGAGCCTGAAGGTAAAATACCTCCCTTCTCCAGAGCCCTGGGAAGAAAACATGGTAAAAAGGGGCCTACAGCAATTCCAAGAATAAAAGAATCACGTAGGGAAAGATCACTTTGGAAGGTGTGGCACTGGGAAGTGAGAGTCAGTTTAACAACATGTTTTAAATATATACTAAAGTCATTCAGATGTAATAAAGTCATGGGATGAGTTTCCTGGCAGAAAAGAATCTGAGATGGATATTTGCATACAGATAGTTAACAGGGGATCGTTTTTTTTTGGTAATGACACCTATGCAGGAGTGAGGGAGCTGGACTGGGCAGAAGGAGATATTGAACTGTGATACAACAATGGCTTCAGTTATCCAACAGGGAGCTCTGGGGCTGGAATGACCCTTCTGAGATACTCTGGTTTTCATAGTTTGTCTTCAATTGTTGATTAACCACCTTTACCAACTATTGTTTTCTTTTGTTTTTTTCCTTATCTACCCACATACCCAAGCAACAGCCATCGAATTCCATAGTCCTTATAATTACTACATTTCCCAAACCCTTAAGTATATACAGTATTGCATCTAACAGCATGCTTCCTTCCAGTGGTATCCTGTTCCATTTCATCACTTTTATCAATTGCATAAAATTCTTCGGCTGCTTTCCAGGCTCTCAGTATTCTGCCCATCAGTACTAATTGGTCCTGACTCTCAGTTTGTAGAAGTCTACTTGCTTCAAAATATCATTTTAGAGTTTGCTTTTTAGGACCACACCTTGTATTAACTGTCATAGGTCAGTTTCCTGAGGAAGTAGACCCTGTGTTGGAAATTTGTAGTATCAACGCCTGTAAAGGAATGAAGGAAGTAGGATTGGGCAGAGGGAGAAATTACAGTACAATGTAGTTGCAACAAAGACTTCAGATGATCCCATAAGGAACTCTGTGGTTGGAATATCTTTTCAGAAATGTCCTGACTCGAGAAAACTTGTACTTGCTGCTTAGGTCCGTCATTGTATGTAGCCTTCCCTGAGGATGGAGTGTAATCTTAGGTGAAGTCTTTGACAGAGGGCAGTTCCTAGGAAGGGACTCAGCTATTGATTCATCAAGGAGCAACATTATCAGCATTTGAGAGAATGAATGCCCCAAGCCCTGTGGAGGTATCTGAGAGGCAGAGGCATACCAGCCTGCATCAGTCTCAAACACTATATGGTAATATGCCTCTCTATGCTTGATTTGTATAACAAAATTATCTCACACAGCAATAAACTTTGAATGACATTCTATTATAATATAATGTTCCCAATATCCAGCTGTGGTAGGCATATTTTTAAGACAGCCCCAAGATTCCCATCCTGTGGTGTACATGCCCTGTATGATCCCCTTCCCTTGATGTGGGCAGGACCAGTGGATATAATGAGATATCAATCACTACCATGATTGTGTTACTAGTCAATTGAATTTGAGTTAATCAAAAGAAGAGGTTATCTTGGGTGGGTCTGGCACACTCAGGTGTGAAAAGAAGTGAAAAGAAACTCTCCCAATGACCACTAAGAAGTATACACTAGCATGCTGTTAGAATGCTTGGGAAAGGAAGGCTTCTAGCTGCTAACAGAGCACCCTGACTGACAGCCAGCAAGAAATTGGGGACTCAGTCACACAACCACAGGTAATAAATTCTGTCAACAACGTGAATGAGCTTGAAAGAGGACCCCAAGTCTCGGGTAAGAAGCAGTTTCGGCTTTGGAACTTGATTTCAGCTTTATTTCAGCCTTGTATGACACTGAACAGAGAATCCAGCTAAGCCATACCTGGACTCCTGACCTACAGAAACTATGAGATAATACAATAAATGTGTGCTGTTTTGAGCCACAAAATTTGTGGTACATTTTATGCAGCAATTGATCACCAATGACCAACGTTTAAGACATTCTGCAACTCAAACTTGACTTATCTATCCAGTGGTATTTCTCAAGATAAGCCAAAATGAAAACATTGTTTCAGTATTTCCAGCTTCCCTCATTTTGTCCCTAAACACATGATTCTCATTCCTGCATCTGTACTTGTTCTCATGATGTGTCCTCTATGTGGAGTTCTCTCTTCATCCACTCCACTTATCTAAATCTTAATCATTCTTCAAGTCCCAAGATCCACATCTTCAATAGAGCATTTAATCTATATTTTCTCTTACCTTTTAAGGAGTATATAGCCTCTAATTCATTATATGGCCAACCTGTTCAAGTATCTAAGTAAACCCAATCTGCCTTCCAGGCTTATTTCAAAATGTGACAAAACTTTGGAGAGAGGAATATTCTGTGTCCTCTTTTCCCCCACTGCCCTCTTGATCCCAGTTCAATTTTGCTGCTTTGACAACGTGACTACTGAAATAAATGGGCACACTCTGTAGAATGGGGTTCGAATGAATAGTTGGCTTTAGAGGGCAAAACGGGCTTTGTACAACACCTATTCTAAAAATTCCATTATACGCATAATGAAAGTGAAACGCAAAGAGGTTAGTGTCTCAATGTCTCAGAGCTAAATTAGAATAGATATCTAATATCTCCCAGTTTCCAGTTTAGTAAGTTAATAGTCAGAAAAAAATGTTAGAAACAACAACAAAAACTAGATCTGTGCTTGTCTAACTCAAAATAGTTATTAACTTGATCTATCATGAGTGATGGTATAACATTATATTACAATAGGATATTATTGATAGAACACTGTCGTGAGCAGCGGGCACGAGGTCTGTATACCCTGAACTTGAACCCTATCTCTGCCGCTGGTGAGTCTTATGACACAGAGAATTTACTTAAACTCTCTATGCCTCAGTTTTACAAGGAGTATACCATAATTAAGCTTACTATCTTCTAGGGTATTTGCCATGATAAAAGTTGGTTCATTTATCTGTCCTTGTTATTCTTTTTCTTTTTATTACCTTAAAAAACCAAATGAGCATTGTTGCACTACAGATTGTCCCGAAAATACGTTGGCTGTATTGTGCCATATTTTTAGGTAGGTGAAAGAAGCTCTCCTCCTGATGTCCAAGTGACGTAAGACAGACTGAAGTCCTCAGGTAAAGTAAACAGTAAAAAAGAGCCAGTCATTCAAGAATGGGAACAAATTAGGGTAACTAGTAAACATGCAGAAGAGAGTGAGTGCTAATTATACTGACAGTTCAATTTTTATCCGGATTATTTTACCAGGTGCTTCCCAATTTGTCCCCATAGTGCTTCAGAATTACTTCTAGATTTTACCTTTTCAAGCAGAATTCCAACCTCTGAGTATTTTTTTTTATTAAATTTGAATTTCATAAATATAGCTTGAAGCTTCTTGGTGGTACTCCACTGATTCCTGATGTTTTACCATTGGTAATTCATTGCTTTCTCTAGAATTCATTATTTTAAAGTAAAATAAGTCTGTTCTAAAAATAAAAATGCAATTCTCAGCATTGCTTAATCATTGATGTGATTGTTGTATCCAACAGCCATAGAGGAACAGAAAGATTCTTGTAGACATTTACACTTTTGATTTGGACAGAGATTATTGAAGCACTTTACACAATTCATTTAAAAATTCTAGGAAGTTCTAGGTAGTTTAATAGAACAGGCAAATAAGCAGCCCCAGATAAGCCATATTTACCTGGCAAAAGCATATAGGTGACTAGTTTACAAATTTTCCGCAACTGTTTTCAGGGTCTGGGGAAAGGAGATAGTCTTCTGGTCCCAACTCCAATATTAGTGTGATGTGTCACTTGGGACAGTTACTTAACCTCTTTATGCCTTTCTTTTCCTTGAAAGAACGATGGTATATCTCTGTTTATTTAGTTGAGAAAGTGAAGGTGAGTGATATGTAGAATAGTGGGTATTAAAACACCAAAGAGTGTAAAAAATAAAATTTTGATGTACAAATACAAGAAATTTTCCTTATTTATTTTAGCTATGAAGGAATCAAGAAGATTTAAATATGATGTTTCATTAATAAATATAGACTTGAAGGAGGAATAAATTAGGAGTTTGGAATTAACATGTACACACTACTATATATAAAATATATAACCAACAAGGACCTATTGTATAACACAGAGAACTATACTCAATATTTTATAATAACCTATAAGAGAAAAGAATCTGAAAAAGAATATATATATGTATATCTGAATCACTTTGCTGTACTTCAATAAAAAAGTAAAAAAAATAAAAATAAGTAAACATAGACTTGACCTCAATGAATACTAAGTATGCTTGTTTATAGAAAATGAAAATCTGTATGAACATTTTATAAATGTACAAAATAATGTAACTGTCATTCATTGGCAGTACAAGAGTGATGATTATGCCTTTTTGGTTGGGAGGGATAAAATGTGCTTATCAAAATGATCCTTTAGGTTTTATATCATTATCTGGAAGGACTAGAGAATATGTTGCTTTCTTTCCAGCAGACTTCACACATTTAACCACTACATGCTGGCCTGATATGAAACCTAACACTGTCATAATAAAAGGTGAGATTTGAGAAGAAAAGAGAAAGAAAAAAAAAACATCCCTAACTCCTTGCTGCAGGGTTTTCTTGTTCTGGTAATCTCTCTCTCATCTTACAGATCACAACTTGATGGTCATGGTTGGATCACAATTTGATGACAAATTTTTACAAGGAGAAATAAAGTTTTGTAGCAGAACAATTTACTTTTTCTCCTCCTTTTTCCTGTGTAACCTGACCACAGACTGAACCCATCACTGCAATTGTGCTGTTTCCACTTTGGTTTATTCCCTGATGTGAAATGATATCATGTTTCCGTTGTTTCTGGATAAACTCAAACACAAGCTAAACCTCAGCATGTCCTGTGGCTTTGATCTAAGCCTCTGTCTATGGTTCATAAGCCTCAGACAGTGCTATGGTAAAATATTTGCAAACTGTCTATTTCTTCTAAAACTGTTAAGCTTTATTGGAGTGAATCTGATGATTTTCATGCCTTGATCAGTCTCTGCTTTTCCTGATGCCTGACATGAAAGGGATATAGCCTGCCTATCATACAAATAGATAAAAAGCCTTTAATTAAGAAGTAGATTTTTCCCTTGCAACCTCTAATTCATCATTTTCTTTCTTTTTTTTAATTGGAGTAAAATTTCTTTACAATGTTGTGTTAGTTTCTGCTGTACAATGAAGTGAATCAGCTATATGTGTATATATATCCCCTCCCTCTTGGACCTCCCTCCCCCCATCCCACCCATCTCGGTCATCACCATGCAGGCCTGAAGATTTATGATTTTTGTTTGTTTGTTTTTATATCTCAACATCACTGACTCTTGTTCAAATAGTTTCATAGCCTGATTTTTTAAATCAAATTGATCAAAAAATTAAACAACCAAAAACTCCTTCTAGGTTCAAATTTCATCAAATGACTTACTTTAATTGTCCTTATCTGATACTAAAGTTAAATAAGTTGAGACTAATTCCCAAAAGTAGATTTAATCAATAGCCTATAGTCGTCTTTCAACTTTCTGAGACCAGATTTTGGAGGCAAAGAGTCAATGTGAGTGGCTGTTCAACACCACTTCCTTTTTGCCCCTGGTCAGTTCTTGGTGACATTATGGAGATCAGCTAAAATCCTGGGAGGCAGGATAAATCTTACCTGTCAGCTCATCCCAGAAATCTTCTCTACATGTGTGTTACCTCCTTACCTCCACGCCAGTCACTTGCTCTATAACCCTAGTATAGATAACTTGAAAACTAGCTCTCATGTATCATTTATATAGAAATATGTTTACATTTTTCTCTTCTTAAATTCATCCAGCTTCATAAACACACACATACACATACAGAGCTATGTACTATTTGGGACATAGTACATAGTATAAAATACTACATTTTATTTTTGTATCTCAATGATGAATACATGGATACACGAAGGGATTTTTGTAACAGTACATGTAACAATCCCTTGAGCTTTTGATAAAAGCTAAAATTGAAAAAGTTCTAAAAGGTCTAAGCAATTAAAATATTATTGCTTATGGCCTAAATAATTTCCCCCTCTTCCTTACTAAGAGAGCACTGATCTTGTTCAAGACATCAACTAGCCTGACTAAAATTACTTACCTCCTCATATTCCTTTGTAACTATTGTATGACATTCATAACCAAATCTATATTATTCCTTGATGTAAAGGGAAAGAGTCAGTTGAAAACATGTTGAACCCTCTTTAATGGCATTGTGGCCTACCCCCATACCAATTCTGAGTTTTTACCTCTGAATTTCTTGTATGGAAGAAAAAAATTAGTTAAGCCAGGAGATTCAAGTTTCTGATGCATGGAACCAAACAAAATTTTAAAAATCTATGTTAAAAAAAATCTATTTAATCAGTAAGGTCTTAAAGTGATAGCCCTATAACTTGAAATTTTTTTTTTTAAATTATTTATTTATTTTTGCGGTACGCGGGCCTCTCACTGTTGTGGCCTCTCCCGCTGCGGATCACAGGCTCCGGACGTGGAGGCTCAGCGGCCATGGCTCACGGGCCTAGCCGCTCTGCGGCATGTGGGATCTTCCCGACCGGGGCACGAACCCGTGTCCCCTGCATCGGCAGGCGGACCCTCAACCACTGCACCACCAGGGAAGCCCTAACTTGAATTTTTGTCCCTCGTTTTTCAGTATTTGAATTGTCCTGGCTGAAAGGAAAAAAATAAAATCTTTTTTTCAGCTAGCAGAACTCCTGGTAAGTAGGTTTAACAGCAAAAATGATAAATTAAGCTCTTTCTTTTTATAAAATGAATACTGAGTTCACAAGACAGTGTATAGAATAATTGAACTATCCATTTAAAAACTTAGCTACTTAGCACAAATTTTATAATTTTATAAATTTTGTCTCTTCTACTAATAAATGTTTACTGTCTTATAGGTAGAATTAGGTTAGGACAGATTTTGAAAGGTCATTAGGCCATAAATGTATTTATCCTCCAGGTATTTCTTCTCTTCAGAGAAATTAGCAGTACTTTGTCTATAACCATATGTGAATTTTCCAGGATAGCCCCAATTTCACCAATATCTGTACCCTGATTTCTTTTTTTAAGCATTTTACTATTTGTTCTAAAACTCTCCCTGTGTGTTATGTTATTTTTGAAATCAAATATAAAGTCTTTCAGGTTTTATTCCTTTTCCTTTCACTCAATAAAACAAATCATTTTGATGTTTTACTCCCCTATAGGAGTTTTAAATTTTTCTCTGAGGTTGCACTTGAATTTTTTTCTGTGTCTGGAATCCTTCACGAAATGTATCCCCTTGCTCAGAACTTTCAGGATCCCCACCCACAATCTCTGTCTGACACTCAATGTCTTCTAAGACAGTGCCAAGCCAATTTTGTCAATTGTGTCTCCTGCATTCCTGTGTGAAAGGAGGCTGGACCCTTAGGAAAATGAATTGCCTTATTTCTAATGGTTCATTTTCAAGGCAGCTCTGAGTCCATAATATTCATGAAGTCCCTTAGTAGTAGTATAGCTCTTAAGACCTATTAAGTATTTGGTTAAAAAAACAAACAAACAATAGGGAGGGTGGGAGGGAGGGAGGCACAAGAGGGAAGAGATATGGGAACATATGTATATGTATAACTGATTCACTTTGTTATAAAGCAGAAACTAACATACCATTGTAAAGCAATTATACTCCAATAAAGATGTAAAAACAAACAAACAAAAAATTAGCATCCCTTAGAATCTATGTGTTAAGGACAAAGATCTAGTTCTGTTGCCAGATTATGCAGCTAAGGTTAATGGACAGTGGAAGATACATCTCTAAGGTATATGCACGCGGTGGAGAAGTCACAAATCACTTTCAGCTGGCTGGTCTCCAGGTTGTTTAGTTCAGTCCTCCAAACCTGATCTCAATGCACCACGACGCTAGTTATAATCTTGATGCGTATGGATGTTGTGGGACTTTGTGGGGTTATCTACATCAAGTCTGAGCAAAGTTTTGTGGCACAGACGCGTGTTAACTCCTCCTAGGCCATTGGTGGTAGGAGTTAGGGATTCAACGCATGTGACTACGTGTTCCTACCAGAGAGAAGCCTGACAGTCAGTAAAAGAAGACTCAAGCTCAAGTAAGACCAGGTGTTACAACGACGTCCCTTGAAAGAATCTTTTACTTGGTCCCGCATTTGACATTTTTCCTTGGCTGCAATTTTTATACTTCCTTAGGTACCATGACTGAGATTGAGTACCCAGGCTTCCCTGTCCACCCTTCCAGGTTCCTGCTGACCTAACTTTCCCCATTTTCTCTATCCCCATTTTCTTAATCCACTTCAAATAAGAAAAAATTACATATATCTTGTCATGTTTTTTCATAGTAGAACTTACAGTTCCAATTAAAGACTCAGAGTCATTTGCAAAAACAAGCTCCAATTCCCACAGGACACAGAAAAGCTCAATCATACAAACTCCTCAGTTAATGCAAACTGATTGTACTCCAAATTCTAATTACATACACCACACACACACACACACACACACACATCATAAAGTACTATGTTCTAAATTTAAAATAGATAATAATTTCTTTTTGCCTCTTTTAAGCTATGTGTTCTACGTTGCCTCTTACAGAGCATAACAGAAAAGAAACGGGGGTGGGGCTATTTGCCTCAGGGACATCCATTTTGGGTCTTTAAAGTCCCAGTGCTAGGAAGCCTGATGATGTTCCTGATATGGGAGATCCCCCGGCTCTAGGGTACTATTGAAGAATCAGCCAGAAGCCTGGGGAAATATGAGAAAAAAGGATGGACACTGCAGAGGCATGCAGTGTTTCTTTTGTGGTTGGTATCCTAGAACACCAGGAACAAGAGACATAGTACACAACCAATGGTGAAGACACCAAAAAGCCCCAAATTGGGGCATACCCATCCCCTGACTTTATGAAATTCAGGGTTTAAACGTCTCTCATCCACCAAAGTTTCAAGTGTGATCCTTGTAATTGGACCTCAGGATCCGGCAGTTGTTCCCTTTCTGTTTACAGAGCAGTTATTCCATCCCTGGCCTCAGGGATGTGAACGATTTTGTGACAGAGAACACTGTGAGTGGTTCAAAGTCATCGCGGGCCAGCATTTCAAATCAGGCCTCCTGAGCCAAGGTTAGGGTGATGAAACGGAGGGCCTCCGAAGATGTCCAGGCTGAAGAATCCAAGGAAGACTAGAATTTATTCTGGGTACGAGCACCTGGCACAATTGGGACCGGAACATGGGAGGTGGGGACCTTGAATGAGGCCCTTATATACCTCTCTCCAAGACTCTGATATCTGGGTAAGGAAAGCAGGGTGTGGATGCGAAATGTTGGAGAAAATGCAGGATGCTCTTTTCCTTTTGAATGTTTTAGATACTTCCCTTGAGGACGCTATACTGTGAAAGCTGAGCCAGGCCAGAGAACTGACGGATAAAATTTGCTGTTTCTTTGTTCTTTGAGTCTGATGAGGTGCAGCCCTCTAGAAGTCTGGCATGGGCTCTGGTCTATAAGGCCTTGTTCTGCTTGGAGGGGTTTGCTGTAGATAAAAATGGGGGTAGATTGTTTAGAAAAAACTCAGTGGGTTGATACTCCTTTCACAATCCTTTGTGTAACTCCTGGCCAAGAAATCCCCTGGAGGAAGGGCAGAGATCTGAGGGGAATGAGCTCTGCTGAGAACCACTGCACCCTTATTTTAGTTGACTTCCTGTGGGCATTAGGACTGTCAATCAAACTCCTGGAGACCTGGAAAGAATAGTGTTCTCATAAAGCTGTTTCTCCTGAATCTGTCTCAAAAAAAGAAAAGAAATAGGAAAGAAAGAAAGCAAAAAGAAAAAAAATCTGACATTCAGATTGTGAAAACTTTTTCTCAGTCTCTACTGGGGGGAGTGAAAAAGGTTAAAAGTCAGCATTCATTCCATTCCTGAATCTTAGAGCATCTTTATACTTTTGTCAAGAGCAAATGAAATGGACCTTCTTAAAGGTCTCATATTTTAGCAGTCTAATTTTGACACAAAGGCAGCCAATTCTGGTAGTTTTATGAATGGCACTTGGCCAAGATTCCAACTCAAATTCCCTAGGCACTATTCTAGATTTGGAGAGTCATGGCAAAGTGGGCAGGAGACTGTAGAATTAGGAGGGATGCATAAAGCTCTAGGCTTGCAGACCCCTATTCTGCTGTAGAACTTTAGGAGAGGCCAGGATGAAGCCCTATGTAACAATGTATTCTATTGTATTTAATTTCCATTATAACATTTCAGCATATATAATGCTCTATAGGTGTAAATTTTAATCTCTACACTAGGTCAAGTACCTTACTCAGGAGTATGTCATTCAGGATTTGATAGACAGCATTCTAAAGCCCTAATTACATAAAGACACAGACCTACTAGAGAATGGACTTGAGGATATGGGGAGGGGGAAGGGTGAGTTGTGACAAAGCGTGAGAGAGGCATGGACATATATACACTACCAAACATAAGGTAGATAGCTAGTGGGAAGCAGCCGCATAGCACAGGGAGATCAGCTCGGTGCTTTGTGCCTGCCTGGAGGGGTGGGATAGGGAGGGTGAGAGGGAGGGAGACGCAAGAGGGAAGAGATATGGGAACATATGTATATGTATAACTGATTCACTTTGTTATAAAGCAGAAACTAACACACCATTGTAAGGCAATTATACCCCAATAAAGATGTTAAAAAAATAAAAAATTAAAGCCCTAATTACGAATCCACACACCAGCAGGAATTAACAGAGAGGAGTTTTAAATAATTCTATTTTAATCTGCCTTCGAGAGTTGATTTTTTTTCATAAGAAATGGTAGAAATCCATGTGGATGGGCTAGAAATAATAGACAGGCATCTCAGCCCTTGTACAAACAGAAGGAATAATCTAGTGGGATAGCATCCTAGGCTAAGAGATTTGGTCTTGTGAAAAGCCAGGTACAGATGATTCTACTCTGACTCTGATGAGAAGATTATCAGAGTCCTGCCCCTGAAATAATGTTGAATATGCCTCAAATGAACTTTTCATGCAAGACACTTGCTGGAATGCCTAAACCTAAGAACTCACCGAGCGTAGAGACCAGGATTATATAATTGTTCTGTGCCTGATTGCAAATAAATCAGTATGGCAGAGTTTTGTCTTAGATTACTTTCCTTGTATCTTATTTATTATTTATAAGGCTCAGAACAGGCGTACAAATGGAGACCCATATACCATAAGTTTAAATATTTAAAGTTATAGATCAAGTTGACAAATTTTAAGTAACTTACATTCCATCCTTCTACCTTGACAACACTGAAATACTATTGATTGATACCATCTAAAAGGAAGAATTTAATAAATTAAAAAATTAAATTTAATAAATTGCCTTTTGCCTAGATCTATTGTTTGAATCCACAGTACTTGACTTAATTTAGACAGCTCAGTGTTCGTATAGACTTTTTTTTTTTTTTTTTTTGCGGTACACGGGCCTCTCACCGCTTTGGCCTCTCCCGTTGCGGAGCACAGGCTCCAGACGCGCAGGCTCAGCGGCCATGGCTCACGGGCCTAGCCGCCCCGCGGCATGTGGGATCTTCCCGGACCGGGGCACGAACCCGTGTCCCCTGCATCGGCAGGCGGACTCTCAACCACTGTGCCACCAGGGAAGCCCCTAGACATTTTAATTTTAACTGCCATTTCCTACATATGGCTCTTAGTAGCCAGGTATAATATGCTTCTAGAAATGAGATAACGTAATGACCTTTATTTTGTAGGATTATTTTCAACAAAATTATATGTATCTGGCTAATTTATTCAGAGAATAAATAGGCAGTGAAGGTAATAAGTAGTAGTAAATTTCTAATGTTTAATGATCAGTAATTAATGTACATTTGCATCATATATGTACATAGCAAAAAAGTTTGTCTTACATTCAACTGAAGTTTCCAGACACTAAAAAAATATTTTGTATTAGTGTCACCTGCTTATTTCACAATTGTTTAAATTTGTTATTTTTGTTTTTAATTTTACTTAAAACATGTTTGGGATGCTTTGTAAATTGATACAAGTTTTCTCTAATATTGTTAAAAAACAAAGGTTCTGTTTTGAAAGAGGCATCTTGCTTTGTTATTGCCTTCTCTGAAATTTTCATGTTACTTGAATTTATTTCCTATAATGTAAACTTTTCACTTCAGGAGATGACCATGCAAGTGGCAAATGCAAATGCAAAAGACAAGAAGACATTATATTCTCAGTTTTATGAGTCAACTCTTTTTTCCTTGACTTTTCTCTGCAAACACTGCTGTTATTTACTTTTCACCTAATTATGTGCAGAACATTGTGTTGGGTGTTTGGGGGGATTAAGTTTAACAAGACAGAACTCTTGCCCTCAAAATTGTACATATTTAAAAAGGTAAGATAAAATCTGCACTTTGTTTTAAAGGAGGTGTATTGTGGATTTATCTACATATCAGGTTCACATGGACAAGGAAAACTTTTTGTAGGCTTGTATGCATTCTCAGAGAATACAGGGTTTGGAATTCAATATAAGTAACATAAATAATAAGGCAATGTTTTATGATATTAACAAAATTTAAGTTAGACTACTACGTATCTAATGAAATTTCACTTTTTGGATTTCACTAACTCTGTCTAATACTCATGTAGTTAAAACTCATAAATATTCTAGAGAGTTGAAAGAGTTAATTTCTTTATAAAAAGCAAACTAGGGAATTCCCTGGTGGTCCAGTGGTTAGGACTCTGTGCTTTCACTGCTGAGAGTGCAGGTTAAATCCTTGGTCAGGGAATTAAGATCCTGCGAGCAGCACAGCTTGGCCAAAAAAAAAAAAAAAGAGAGCAAAGAGCAAACTATTCTAAACATTATCCCAAGTAAGCCAAGCCCAGTTTTCTTAAATTTCATTTTATCTAATACAATTTAACTCGATTTTGCCTTTCCTTTATGATTTTAGCCATGTTTTAAAATCTTTATCCAGCTGCTCATACAAAAGTTTTTATTCGAGTTAATGTTCTCCTTAGAGCTTTTACAAATCTCTGTTTCATTCAATTTCCAGCTCTCTTCAAATCAATTCTATAAATGCGACTGAATTTTAAAACTCAGCTTATCCTTTTGAGCTAATAGTAGGCTTAATAATGTGCTCTAGATATATGGATCTCTAGCCAAAACAGAATAAAGCTAGAATAATTGCTTTCTTCCTAAACAGGCTTTTGAAGGAATGCACATACAAGTTCAAGGTATATAGATTGTAAGGAGATACACAAAAGTCAGATGAACTGTTGAATCTACAAATGATTTTAGCCATATCGCTTTTGATTTTATAAAACAAGTCAACTAAAGAAAATTGGATTAAATAGTGAGACACAATTATTTATTCACAGTTACTTTCAGTACTACTTTATAGTCATTGTGATGGTTAATTTTATGTGTCAACTTGATTGGGCTAAAGGCTAAAGGATTTTTACCAGAGAACTGGTAAAAATTATTTCTGGAGGTATCAGTAAAGGTGTTTCCTGAAGGCATTAGCACTTGGATCAGTAGACTAAAGAAGATTGCCCCCACCAATCCAGTGAGGGCCCAAATAGAACAAAAAGTCAGAGGAAGGGCAAGTTTGCTCTCTCTACTTGAAACGGGACATCAATTTCCTTCTGCCCATGTACATCGGTGATCCCAGTTCTTAGGTCTTTTGACTCAGGCTGGGACTTACACCATTGGCTGCCCTGGTTCTCAAGCTTTTGGGCTTGGACTGGAATTACACCACCAACTTTCCTGGGCTTCCAGCTTGCAAAAGGCAAGGTGGCCCTCTCAGCCTCCATAACTGTGTGAGCGAATTCCTCATAATAAATCTCTTTTTATATATCTTTTTATATCCTATTGATTCTACCTCTATGGAGAATCCTAACACATTCACCAATAATATTTTGTTTACTTGTTTGATATTCATTTATTGAAACCTCATTTGGTGTCAGGGTGCATGTTTGGCCCAGGAGTAGAAATGTATGCGATTCACACCAATAATGACTACCTCACATTATTTAGCAACTGTAAGATAGAACCATAAGCACAGAAATGAAATACATTTACTATTTATTATAGTGCAACCAATACATGTTTTTACATAGTCATAAATGTGGGCAGAGGTCAATGTTAAAGTTCACTTCATTCTTGCTGTGACAAGCCTTGAGAGCCAAACTTCTCTGAATGTATTTGCCCTTCTTTAGGTTTTATTCAGGCTTTCCTATTTTTCTTTTTTTCTAACCCCCAAATATACTTCAACTAAAATGTGACAATAAATTTTCAGTATTTGTTAATAAAATAGTATTAATCTAGGCTTTAAAAAATACTTCAGTTATTCAAAAGCAGAAACTTGAGTTTGTTTAAAAATAATATTGCCATACATTTGGATCGTTCTTTATCAAATTTTTTCACATATGTCAAATTATTTGCTCTCCTTTGAATGGAAGTGATTGGAGAAATGATGCACTTTTGTGTATTGTCTGAATGCAGGAAGCTCTGTGTTCAGAAACCCCAAATTAGAGGAGTTCAGTTTTTTGGCAGAGAGACATATGGCCCCCACCTCACACATCTTACAGAGAATTTAACTCTGTCTTTTAAGTCTAGCACATTTAAAATCTCTGGAAAAAAATCTTCTCATCCTTTCTTAGTACAAGAGATAAAAATGCAGCTGGACTCATGGGTTTGAACTTCCTTTGGGGAACATGTGTGATTTTTTTCCAAAGACACAAAAACTGAACTGTAGCCATTTCACGATGTTACTGGAGAGTCCTATTCTTCTAATGTCCTTGCAAAGAACTGACTAACCACTATTTGAACTTGCAGATGTTACACCGTAGCTAACAATCTTGGTTTCGCCTTAGTGCTTCACCTCTACTTCAAGTCTTTTTTTTTTTTTTTTTTTTTTTTTTTGGTTTTTGGTTTTTTTTGCGGTACGCAGGCCTCTCACTGTTGTGGCCTCTCCCGTTGCGGAGCACAGGCTCCGGACGCGCAGGCTCAGCGGCCATGGCTCACGGGCCCAGCCGCTCCGCAGCATGTGGGATCTTCCCAGACCGGGGCACAAACCCGCGTCCCCTGCATCGGCAGGCGGACTCTCAACCACTGCGCCACCAGGGAAGCCCTCTACTTCAAGTCTTAATCCAATTTTCTTCCACTAAAATAAGGGATGGGAAGGTGAAGAAAAATGTGAGGACAGAAAAAGATGATGATGCAGTGTAATTTAGAGGCTTCTCTTATTAGATGTAGTACCACTTCTCGATGAAGACTGTTTTAATGATTAAAGTATGTTGTAAGGCAAATTTTCAACCTAACTTATGTAATATTGTGACACTTCCATCAAAAGCAGTGGACAATTGGTGGCGATCCTGAAGGAGGATGTCATACTTTAGGAGAGGAGGGATTGGTATTGTCTAGTTGACAAAATATTACTGGAGGTAGGTCACCATCTCCATCTTGCATTGAGAATAATTTCTGAAAGAATGGAATGGTACTGACAAGAAAATTTGACACCAAACATGCTCTGCTATCTCTTCATTCATTTAGTCACCACGTACTTACAGAGTGCCGACTACATGATTGTCGACGTGCCAGGACCTGCGACTACATATAAGACTCTGCTCTTATGGTGATGAAACCTTGTGTGCCTTGTCAGGGGAGAGAGAAAATGAACAATAAATAAAAAAATAAGATTATTTCAGATAGTCATAAGCCTTATGAAGACATTAAATCATAACAACAAGACACAGAGTGACAGTGGTGGTAGAGGAACACATAGAAAGCTACTGAGGGTGAAAGGTAGCAAATAATGAGAAGAGTCATGTGAGATGAGGTTGGAGACGTAGGCAGGAGCCTGATGGCAAGCATGTAATATATTTAATTACAGATCTATGACTAAAGTAAATGTGGGAACAAAGATGAAAGCATGATGCATAAATATTATATATGCTAACAAAATATAAATAATTCAAATAAAAATTATAGAATAAGGGAGAGAGAAGGAAAGCAGTAGAATAAGCTCATTGATTGTTTGCATAGGAAATAGTGGAAATCAAAGGATATCATCAATAATTAACAAACAACTTAGTAAAACATTAAGTAAGAAAAACAGTGGACTAAGGACATTTAAAGAAGATATATGTACAAAGGTAACAACAAGAACAGAAAAGGAAAACCTCCCTATATACCAAAAGAAACATTAAAAGGTATAAGAGCAAAGAGAATACAAGGTGTAGAGAAATGAACAGCAAATATGCCAGAGTTCTCCTAAATTATAACATAAAATAACATGGTAGAAATGAGCTCAAACATAATTAATATTAATATTTAATAATAATTAACATTAATAATTAATATTTTTACAGAAAAACATCTTCAATTTGGCTCTGAAAGAGAAACTAAATGCTAAGACACACCTCAGGTTAAAAATAAAGTAAAGTACAATTGACAAATGGAAAATATAAAAAAAGGGGTCATCATCCTAATATCAAAAAAATAGAATTCAGTGTGAAAAAGGGCACTTTTAATGCAAACTATCATAATTTGTAATGAGTATATTATAGTTATATATATTCATGCACCAAAATAACATAGTAGCCACCTTTACATGTTAAAAAGTACAGGAGATTGAAGAAGATCTATTGCTATTCAGTATAAGACAGAACAAATTGCCAAAAGTAAGTAGGGCTGTAAAAGACAAACCAATGCAATAAATAAATTGTATTTTATGAACATATATTTGTCTATGTGAAATTTGCGCTCTGATAATAAAGAATGCACTTTCTTCTCAAGTGCATATGGAATATTACCAAATTTGATAATATGTTAAGCCCTAAATATGCATCAGTAATTTTTATGGGGTAGAAATATTTTAATCAACAATCTTTGTTCATAGTGTAATAAATATTATTTTAAAAAATGTTATAAAGGCTCTTCCATCTAGAAATTAATTAAAATATTCTATTAAATAGATTTGTCAGAGAGAAAATGACTGCTGGATATGGAACTTCTAAAAGATATGATAGTGTAAACACTACACATAAGAATTTATGATATACGTTTAAAGTAGTGATAAAAGAAAAGTTTCTGGCACTAAAGACTTACCAGTAAGGATTAAGAAATAAAAATAAATGAATAAGTTCCCAGATCAAAAGCTAGAAAAGGAACAACACATAAATAAAAACAAAAGAAGGAAATAATAAGTATACAAGAAATCAAGTAAGTAATGTATTTTTAAAAGTGTATCTAAATATTAAATAAAATATTTAATCAATTTACAAGAGGGAAAGAACAAGTATACAAATGTAAAAAATGATTAATAATAATGAACATAAGCACTGATACAGAAGGGAAACAAATGGGATTTATGCAAATAGATTTGAAAACCTAAATGAAATGGGTAACTTCCTAGGAAAATAGTCTACCAAATTGGATCCCATTAGATATAAAAAGCTTAAGCAGACTGTATCAGTCTAGGTCCATTTAGCATGTTATCAGCAATGCCAGAGACCAGCATGGTGCCTTATAGAATAGAAAGACAATCAAAGTCCCTGAAGAGTAGATTATGACACAGGTCTGAGACATGATATAACCTTGAGGTATGACCATTAAGCTATATTGCCAGCCTTGCCAGTTGAAAAGTATTTATGAAAGTATAGAGAAAAGAGCTTAGATTTCTGAAAAGCAAGACCACCATTTAGTCCTGCATGTGCCCGAAGTAGCACAAATGAATTCCCCAACCTCACATGATCATTTGTTAAAGTTAGAGTATTGACTGGGAAGAAGCAGGATCTTGAATACTGGGATAGAGAAAAATATGGACCTTGAATCAGGAATTTAATGATCTGAACTAATCATTTTCTTTCCCCAGTTTCTCCAGAGCAATTAGAAACAGTTCACCAGCCCTACTATACTTCTTATTTTCACTAAGATGTTCTATCACAGCAAATACTTGGTTACCCAAAGCCATTACCTATATTGACACAAAATTACAGGTGTTTATGGGGGTTGTTTATGTGCTTGTCTCCCATAGTGTGCAGTGGACTACCTTTACCACTGGAATTAGTCATTAATGACTTTAAGGATAGAAGGAAGCAGAAATAAAAAGCCTTCATACACAAAAATCTATACCCACTTAGAGGAAATAATGGTGGGGACAATCAAATATATAGTAACAACAAAAAAGTAATAGAGGAATAAACCTAATAAAATATACTCACTCTGTATGAGTAGAAATATAAATACTTTGGAAGGGATAATAATAGAAAGACATCCTTTTTCTTGATTGGAACAACTCATCATAAAAATGTCATTCACTTATTACTGTAAATTTATCTCACTGAAAATATAAACACCGTTTTTTTAACATCTTTATTGGGGTATAATTGCTTTACAATGGTGTGTTAGTTTCTGCTTTATAACAAAGTGAATCAGTTATACGTATACATATGTCCCCATATCTCTTCCCTCTTGCATCTCCCTCCCTCCCACACTCCCTATCCCACCCCTCTAGGTGGTCACCAAGCAGCCAGCTGATCTCCCTATGCTATGCGGTTGCTTCCCACTAGCTATCTATTTTACGTTTGGTAGTGTATATATGTCCATGTCACTCTCTCACTCTGTCCCAGCTTACCCTTCCCCCTCCCCGTGTCCTCAAGTCCATTCTCTAGTAGGTCTGCATCTTTATTCCCATCTTGCCCCTAGGTTCTTCATGACCATTTTTTTTCTTTTTTTTTTTAGATTCCATATATATGTGTTAGCATATGGTATTTGTTTTTCTCTTTCTGACTTACTTCACTCTGTATGACAGTCTCTAGGTCCATCCACCTCATTACAAATAACTCAGTTTCATTCCTTTTTATGGCTGAGTAATATTCCATTGTATATATGTGCCACATCTTCTTTATCCATTCATCTGTGTTGATGGACACTTAAGTTGTTTCCATCTCCAGGCTATTGTAAATAGAGCTGCAATGAACATTTTGGTACATGACTCTTTTTGAATTATGGTTTTCTCAGGGTATATGCCCAGTAGTGGGATTGCTGGGTCGTATGGTAGCTCTATTTTTAGCTTTTTAAGGAAATTCCATACTGTTCTCTATAGTGGCTGTATCAATTTACATTCCCACCAACAGTGCAAGAAGGTTCCCTTTTCTCCACACCCTCTCCAGCATTTACTGTTTGTAGATTTTTTGATGATGGCCAATCTGACTGGTGTGAGATGATATCTCATTGTAGTTTTGATTTGCATTTCTCTAATAATTAATGATGTTGAGCATTCTTTCATGTGTCTGTTGGAAATCTATATATCTTCTTTGGAGAAATGTTTATTTAAGTCTTCTGCCCATTTTTGGATTGGGTTGTTTGTTTTTTTAATATTGAGCTGCATGAGCTGCTTGTAAATTTTGGAGATTAATCCTTTGTCAATTGCTTCATTTGCAAACATTTTCTCCCATTCTGAGGGTTGTCTTTTCGTCTTGTTTATGGTTTCCTTTGCTGTGCAAAAGCTTTTAAGTTTCATTGGGTCCCATTTGTTTATTTTTGTTTTTATTTCCATTTCTCTAGGAGATGGGTCAAAAAGGATCTTGCTGTGATTTATGTCATAGAGTGTTCTGCCTATGTTTTCCTCTAAGAGTTTCATGTTGTCTGGCCTTACATTTAGGTCTTTAATCCATTTTGAGTTTATTTTTGTGTGTTAAACACCCTTTCTTCATGATGTAAGACAAAGTAAACCTAAAGTTTACACAGCTCAATTATCATGTTACATTATCTAAGTAAACACTGAAAGATAAAAGCTATGAGCACTGATTAGCCAGACCAGATATTAAAATTTACTAAAATGTTTCCATACTAAAGCTGAGCAGGCATACATAGACAATCCAGTGGAATAGAAGAGGAATTCCAAAAGTAGACTCATGTATGTATGAAAATTTAGTATCTGAAAAAAGTGGCATCTAAAGTCATTATGATAAAGATAGACTTTTTAATAAATGTTTCTTGGATAACTATTTAGCCTTAAAAATAAAGCAAAGAAAGAAAAAAAGAGAAGAAAACAAGTGTAGTTGAATGAATAGGCTCCCAAAGATGTCCACGCCCTAATCCCCAGAATCTGTAAATGTTACCTTCTTTGGCAAAAAGGACTTTGTAGATGCTATCAAGTTAAGGATCTTGAGAAAGGGAGACTATCCTGGATTATCTGTGTAGCCCCAGTGCAACCTCAAGGGTCCTTAAATGAGAGACACAGTAGCAGTCAAAAATGAAAACTGCAATATGATGATGCGTGATCGTCAAATGAGTGATGTGGTCAAATGTTAACACATGCCAACATCCTCTAGGAGCTAGAATAGGCAAGGAATGGATTTTCCCCTGGAGCCTCCAGAAGGAACTGACTTGCCATCCCCTTGATTAGCCCTATCTGTACATTGAACCTCCAAAACTGTAGGAGAATAAATGTATATTTTTTAAGTCACTTAATTGGTTACAGTAACAATAAGAAACAAATATAAGAAGTAGGGGGAAAAGGTTGAATTCTTCTATAACCCTTTATAAAGAAGGGCTTTTTAGTTATGAATCATATGTTAGACAGAATAATGGCCCCCAAGGATGGCCATCCTTAATCCCTGAAACTTGGGAATATGTTACCTTACGTAACAGAAGGGACTTTGCAGATGTTATATAAAGGGTAAGAACTTTGAGAAGGGAAGATTTTCCTGGATTATCTGGGTAAATATAATATAATCACATAAATTCTTAAAAGCGGAGAATCTTCCCCAACTTGATAAGAAAGAGATGTGACATTGAAAGAAGGAAGTGTGAAAGGAATTATGCCTGACATTCTGGCTTTGAAGCTGGTGGAAGGGATCACAGCCAAGGAATATGAGCAGTGTCTAGAAGCTGGGAATGGAAAGAAAATGGATTCTCCCATAGAGCTTTGAGAAAGTAATGCTGTCTTGTTGACACTTTGATTATACCCAGTGAGATCTATGTCAGACGTCTGACTTATGGAGCTATAAAACAGTAAATTTGTTTTGTGGTTATTTGTTGAAAAAGCAATAGAAGACATATATAACTCATAATCCAGATGACATAAAAGACTGACACACTGGACTCATAAAAATTAAAAAAAATATACTTGCCTCACATAACCACCAACTTCAGTAGACATATGAAAAACTGTAAGGAAAATATTTTAATATGTATCAGATATAAAAGGCTAAGATTCCTAATATGTAATGAATTCTTACAAGCTGAGGGAAACAAGATGAAAACCCAGTTATAAAAATGGGAAAAAGACATTAACAGAGAATTCAAAAGAAGATATAATTAAGGATCTTCAATATAATAAGATAAAAGCAAATTAAAGCTACATTGAGAAGAAAGTTTCTGCTTCCAGAGAGATGGAATATACATACTTTACTCTTTTTCGGCACAACTGAAAACCTTGGACAATATATATAAAACATACATAAGACTCAGAAAAGTTGAAAGAAGGCTGACTGGCTAGGAGCCTCCGGATCCAAGAAAGAACACAATGGTGAATTCCTTTGGTTTCCTTTTTGACTAATGTATCTCAGACTTGGGGCTGAAGGAGCTGGCAACCCAGAAAAACAAATGCACACAGGAAAAAAAGGCCTAATGAAAGCCTGCTCTCTGTAGCCAAATTCCCAGAAAGGTGAAGCCTAGCAAAACAACCACTCCACTCCAGGCAAACATCACAGAAAACCGTGGCATTTCCCCAAGTCAGCAAATGTCGAAAGTGTAGCCTAGACTTCCACCTTTTCCAGGGGAACCTAGAGCTTCTACCTTCTACTTGTTGCAACAAGCATCTCAACCCTTCTGTTGGGATGGTATGAGAGGCCTAGTAGGGAGATAGTACATCATCACCACTGGATGTAAAGAGTACCTGAACTCACCTTGGTGTCAGTAGAGACCAACAAATTAGAGAGCCTGGACTTCCACCCCCCAATTGGCAGTGAAAAAGACCCTCCTTATCTCCCCCACTAAGGTGGTATCAGAGGAGGCCTAGTGGAGAGTCAGGAGTTTTACCACCACCCAGTGGTAATGAGGTCACACCCCTCTCTGGTCTCAGTGGAGGTCTCAGTGTGAGGAGCAGTAATGAGGCCCCCCCTACGCTTGCAGCCTGGGAGGTATCAGTAGAGACCTAGCTGAGAGCCGGGACTCTCACTCTCACTCAGCACTAATGAGAAGCATCCCACTCAGGTGTCAACAGAGCTGGAGTGCTAGAGCAGGGAGAAGCAAGCTAGCTAAAACAGAAGGCTTAAATAAGATCTAGAAGGTTTAAATAACACCATAGCATGATACCCAAACTTTCCAGCTTTCAACCAAAAAATCAGTTGTCATACTAAGAATCAGGAAGATCTCAACCTTAAAAAAAAAAAAAAGACAAATTGAGATGACAGAGGTATTAAAATTATCTGACATCCTAAAGCAGCCATCCTAAGAATGCTTCAATAAGAAATTAATGAACACACTTGAAACAACCATAATAGAAAGTCTCAGCACACATATATGAGATATTATATTAAGAAGAACCTAAATGGAAATGTTAGCATTGAAAAATGTACAGGCTCAACAACAGAATGGAGGGGAGAGAGGAAAGAATCAGTGAACTGGAAGACATACGAATAGAATAATAGAGAGAAAATGGAATAAAAAGAAAGAAGCAGGGCTTCCTTGGTGGCGCAGTGGTTGAGAGTCCGCCTGCCGATGCAGGGGACACGGGTTTGTGCCCCGGTCCGGGAAGATCCCACATGCCGCGGAGCGGCTGGACCCGTGAGCCATGGCCGCTGAGCCTGCGCGTCTGGAGCCTGTGCTCCGCAGCAGGAGAGGCCACAACAGTGAGAGGCCCGTGTACCGCAAAAAAAAAAGAAAGAAAGAAAGAAAGAAAGAAAGAAAGAAAGAAAGAAGCAGAGCCTTAGGGCTGCGTGAGAGGATAATAAAAGATTGAATATTCTTATGAGATTCACAAAGGAGAGGAGAAAGAGGGTGGGGCTGAAAAAAGATTCAGAGAAGAATGGCTGAGAATTTCTCAATTTAGCAAAAGACATAAACTTACAGACATGAAAAGCTGAGCAAATCCCAATCAAAGAATTCCACGCAAAGACACATCATAGTCAAAGTTCTAAAAGCTAAAGACAAAAATTCTTGAAAGCAGCAAGAGAACAAATTTCCCATAGGAGAAAAAATTGGAATGACAGTGCATTTCTTATTAGAAACCATGGAGTCCAGACGGAAATGGCAAAACATTTTTCAATTTCTGAAAGAAAAAAGCTATTGCGAATCCTTTATCTGAGAAAACATTTTTGAGGAATTCAGGGGAAACCAAGACCTTCTCAGAAGAACAAAACTGAGATTATTTGTTGTTAGCAGACCCACATTAAAAAAATGACTAAAAGGAGGTACTCTAAACAGAAAGTGAATGATGACAAATGAAGAAATCTTAGATCATAGGAAGAAAGAACACAGCAAAAAAATGGGTAAAAACAATAGACTTTCCCTTGTTGAGTTTTCTAAATTATTTTTGATTATTGAAGAAAAATGTATAATACTATCTAAAGTGATTTTAAATGTATGTAGAAGAAATATTAAAGGCAATTATATTATAAATGTGGGAGGGTAAATCGATGTAAAGGAGGAAATTTTTTTACAATTTACTCAAACTAGTAAGATTATGTCTTTAATGGACTGTGAAATGTTACATATATAACATGAAATACCTAAAGGCACCAATAAAAATACAGACCCTCAAAAACATTATACATCAATGGAATTCTAAAAAAATATTCAAGTTACATATAGAAAGCCAAGTAAAAGACAACAGAGGGATGAAAAACAGAACAATCAGAAAACAAAACAAATAAAATGCCAAAATTAAGCCTCAACATGTTAATAATCACATTAAATGTGAATAATCTCAATACACCAAGTGAAAGGTAGAGGTTGTCAGAGTGGATTAATGACATGCCACAACTGTAGGTTGTCTACAACAATTCATTTAAAATATAATTATAGAAGCAGGTTGAAAGTAAAGAGATGGGAAAAGATATATCATGCATATATTAATCAAAAGAAAGCAGTAATGGCTATATTATTAGTCAGATAAAATAAACTGCAGAGCACAGGAAATTATCAGACTTAGAAAAGGGTAATGATATGTAGTGATAAAAGTGTCAAAACAAAAAGAAAGCATCACAATCCTAAGACAAACAAGAGAGCTGCAAAATAGCAAACCTGGTAGAACAGGTAGAAATGGACAAACCCACAATTAAAGCTGGAGACTTCAACACCTCTGTCTTAACGAGAATAACTTAGACAGAAGATCAGCAGGGATATAGAAGAATTTAACAACACCATCAACCAACAGGGTCAAATCAACTTTTATAGAACACTCTCCCCATCAACAGGAGAATGCACATTCTTTTCCAGTGCCCACAGAAGATTTATGGCCATAAAATAAAATTGATATCACACAAAGTGTTGACCAACTACAATGAAATCAAACCAGAAAGCAATATGAGATAGGATGAAAAGCTCCAAACACTTGGAAACTGAACAACACATTTCTAAATAATTCTTTTGTTAAAATCTAATAGTATTGGGAAATAACTATTGACTGAGTGGAAATGAAAACACAACATGGCAAAATATGTGAGACACAGGTAAAGCAACATTGAAAGGAAAATTTAGGGCTTCCATGGTGGCACAGTGGTTAAGAATCCACCTGCTAATGCAGGGGACACGGGTTCGTAGACCTGGTCCGTGAAGATCTCACATGCCACGGAGCATCTAAGGCCATGTGCCACAGCTACTTGGGCCCGCACTCTAGAGCCGGCGAGCCACAACTACTGAGCCTGCACATCACAACTACTGAAGCCCGTGCACTGAGAGCCCATGCTCTGCAACAAGAGAAGCCACTGCATTGAGAAACCTGCACACCACAACGAAGAGCAGCCCCTGCTCGCCGCAACTAAAGAAAGCCTGCGTGCAGCAACGGAGACACAATGCAGCCAAAAATAAAATTAAATTAAAAAAAAAGGAAAGGAAAATTTATAGCACTAACATGTATACTACATATTAGAAAAGAGGAAAAGTCTCAAATCAATAATCCAAGTCCCTACCTCAAGAATATTGAACAGCAAAATAAACCCAATGCAAGCATAAAGAAGGAAATGATAAAGGTAAGAGTAGAAATCAGTGAAATAAAATAGAAACATACACATCAGAAAAAGAATAAATAGAAGAGTCCTTGTTTGCATACAACATGATTGTCTAAGAAAAAAATCCAAAGGAATCTACAAAAATATTCCAAGAATTTGTAAGTTTAGCATGTTAACAAGATAGAAGCTAAATATGCAAAAATCAATGGTGCTTCTATGTACTACCAATATAATTGTGGACATCAAAATTAAAATGACAGTACCATTTGCGATTGCTCAAAAAACAAAATATTGAGATGTAAATCTCACAAAACATGTTAAGGCTTGTATACTGAAAACTACAAGATTCTGATGAAAGAAATAAAAGAAAATCTAAATCAATGAAGAGACATATCTTTTTAGGGATTGGAAAACTCAACATAGTAAAGATATCAATTCTCCCAAAAAGTATATTCAGGTTTAATGTAATATCAACCAAAATTCCAGAAAGATGTTTTTTGTCAACGTACTCAAGATTATTCTAAAATGCACATGGAAATGCAAAGGAGCTTGAATTGCTAAAGGAAAGGAAGGATAAAGGAAAGGAAAGGACGAATAAAGGAAAGGAAGAATAAAGTAGGAGGAATATGACTTTTAAGACTTAGAGTATACTTCACTCTGTATGACAGACTTTAGGTCCATTCACCTCATTATAAATAACTCAGTTTCGTTTCTTTTTATGGCTGAGTAATATCCTATTATATATATGTGCCACATCTTTTTTATCCTTTCATCTGTCGATGGACATTTAAGACGTAGACATAGAGAATGGACTTGAGGACACGGAGGAGGGAAGAGGAAGCTTGGTGAAGTGAGAGTAGCATCCACATATATACACTACTAAATGTAAAATAGCTAGTGGGAAGCAGCTGCATAGCACAGGGAGATCAGCTCGGTGCTTTGCAACCACCTAGAGGGGTGGGATAGGGAGGGTGGGAGGGAGGCTCAACAGGGAGGGGACATGGAGATATATGTATGCATATGGCTCATTCACTTCGTTGTACAACAGAAACTAACACAGTATTGTGAAGCAGTTATACTCCAATAAAGATCTATTAAAAAAAAAGGGGGGTATAGTTTTGACTTCCGTTCAAAACCATGTGATATTGTCAGAGGGATAGATACACAGATCGATGGAAAAGAACAGAGAACAAAGAAATAGACCCACACAAATATGCCCAACTGATTTTGGACTCACATACAAAAACAATTCAATGGCAAAAATGACATTTCAGCAATGGTGCTGGAACAATTAGATATCCTTAGGGGGAAAAATACTTGACCTTAATCTCATACATTTTACAAAAAACTAATTTCTCATACCTTGTACTTAACGCCTTTTCTTCCTTGCTCTCTTCCTTCTTTTTCTTTCCTGCCTTGCTTTTTCCTTTCCTCCCGTCTTTCCTTGCAGCATTCCTTTTTGTCTCCATTCTCTCTCTCTTCTTTTTTTTTTCCGCGGTACGCGGCCCTCTCACCGTTGTGACATCTCCCGTTGCGGAGCACAGGCTCCAGACGCGCACGCCCAGCGGCCATGGCTCACGGGCCCAGCCGCTCCATGGCATGTGGGATCCTCCCGGATCGGGGCACGAACCCGCATGCACCTGCATCGGCAGGCGAACTCTCAACCACTGCGCCACCAGGGAAGCTCTCTCTCTTTTTTCTTACCTTCCTCCTATATACCCTCTCTCTCTTTGTTTTATTGTTTACTTTTCCTTTCCTCTCTTATTTTCCTGATTACCTCTAAAAACTATTTGGAGACACTTTCAGATTAAACATTATGCAAAATAAGAACATTAGGGATACAAAACAATAGAAATTAAATGAAGCAACAAGGTTAAATTATATTTGTCACCATTTTAAGAATTGAAACTTATGATAATATTTAAAGCTGTCTCTAAAGTTTCCAGGTAACTATAAGAAGAAAAGCTATATTAAAGTATACAGTTTTATTACCTAAAAAGTTAAAACGTGTCCTAGTGTGTGCAAAGACATTTCCCCTGAAATTAAACTTAGCAGAATATTTTTGCATTGGTTTGGGTTTGAGAAACATTATAGAATGAAGTTTTTTTTGGATGGAGCTACCATTTAGCTAAAGGTATGCTTTATCGCTAGCATTAATTCTAACATTTATCACTAACATATTTGAGGATCATTCCTGGATTATTCACTCCTTTAGCCTCAACTGTGTGGAATGCAGTGTACTGAGAATACACTCAAGTTGACTGCAGCTGCCTTGGCACTAGCTTTGCAATTCCCAGTATCAATGAGCTTTCCAAGTATCTTCTAGTCACAGTATTGTGAGAAGTCCATTGAGAATGACCTTCCAAGTTCTTTACATTTGGGGTCCTTCTAATAAAGTCTTACTACTCAGAGTGTTATTTGAGAACCAGCAGCAAGCATCATATAAGCTTAGAAAATATATGGAGTCTCAGCCTCACCCTAGACCTACTGCTTTATAACCTACATTTTAGCAAGATTCTCCAGGTGATTCATATGTATATCAAATTTTTTGCACATGCTTGGGGGCTCATAATTAGAGGAAGACTCGCTTGTTGCCAAGCTGGTACTAGGAAACTTCCACTTGGCTAGACTATTGTTAGGGGAGAACTAAACGTTGTTTTATGTAAGCCTGTATCAGGAGTAAAGAAAAACTTTTCAAGTACAGGCATACCTTGTTTTATAGTACTTCACTTTATTGCACTTTGTAAAAAAATTTTTTTTTTTTTTTACAAATTGAAGATCTGTGAAATATTGCTTTGAGCAATATTTCAAACTTTTCCACCTTTATTATATATGTTGTGATGATCTGTAATCAGTGATTTTTGATGTTATTATTGTAATTGTTTAGGGGTGTCATGAACCACCCCATAAAACAGTGAACTTAATCAATAAATGTTGTGTGTGCTCTGATTGCTCCAATGGCCAGCCATTCCTCCATCTCTCTCCCTCTCCTAAGGCATCCCTGTTCCCTGAGACATAACAATATTGAAATTATGTCAATTAATAACCCTACAATGCCCTCCAAGTGAAAGAGTCACACGTTTCTCACTTTAAATCAAAAGCTAGAAATGATTAAGCTTAGCGAAGAACGCATGTTGAAAGCCAAAATAGGCCAAAAGCTAGACCTCTTGTGCCAATTAGCCAAGTTGTGAATGCAAAGGAAAAGTTCTTGAAGGAAATTAAAAGTGTTACTCCAGTGAACTCATGAACGATGATAAAATAAGTGAAACAGCTTTATTGTTGATATGGAGATGTTTTAGTAGTCTGGATAGAAGATCAAACCAGCCATAACATTCCCAAAACATAATCCAGAGCAAGGCCCTGACCCTCTTTAATTCTAAGAAGACTGAAAGAAATGAGGAATCTACCAAAGAAAAATTTGAACCAGCAGAAGTTGGTTGATGAAGTTTAAGGAAAGAAGCTGTCTCCATAACTTGCGAGGTGAGGCAGCAAGTGCTGACGTAGAGGCTACAGCAAGTTATCTAGAAAATCTAGCTGAGCTAATGAATAAGGTGGCTCCACCAAATAAATTTTCAATGTAGACTAAATAGTCTTCTATTGGAAGAAGCTGCCATCTAGGACTTTGATAGCTAGAGAGAAGTCAATATCTGGTTTCAAATCTTCAAAGGACAGGCTGACTCTCTTGTTAGGGGCTAATGCAGCTGGTGACTTGAAGTTGAAGCCAATGCTCATTTACGCTCTGAAAATCCTAGGGCCCATAAGAATTATGCTAAATCTACTCTGAGCTCTATAAATGGAACCACAAAGCCTAGATGCTAGCATATCTCTTTATAACATGGATTTTTGGATATTTAAGCCCACTGTTGAGACCTATTGCTCAGAAAAAAAGATTCCTTTCAAAATATTACTGCTCACTGACAATGCACCTAGTCACCCAAGAGCTCTGGTGAGATGTATAGCAAGATTAATATTTTCATGCCTGCTATCATAACAAGGAGTAATTTAGACTTTCAAGTCTTATTATGTAAGGAGTACATTTTGTAAGGATATAGTTGCCATAGATAGTGATTCCTCTAGTGGAACTGGGAAAAGTAAATGAAAAACTTTCTGGAAAGGATCCATCATTCTAGCTGCCATTAAAAACATTTGTGATTTATAACAAGAGGTCCAAATATCATTCACAGTAGTTTGGAAGAGGTTGATTCTAACTCATTCTTCAGGGATGACTTTGAGGCGCTCAAGACTTTAGTGGAGGAAGTAACTGCAGATGTGGTGGAAATAACAAGAGAACTAGAATTAAAGTGGAGGCTAAAGATGTGACCGAATTGCTGCAATCTCAGGATAAAGTTTCACGGATGATGGGTGAGCAAAGAAAATGGTTTCTTGAGTGGAATCTACTCCTGGTGAGGATGCTATGAAGACTGTTGAAATGACAACAAAGGATTTAGAATATTACATAAACATAGTTGATAAAGCAGCAGGGTTTGAAAGGATTGACTACAGTTTTGAAAGAAGTTCTACTGTGGGTTAAAATGCTATCAGACAGCATTGCATGCTACAGAGAAATTGTTCATGAAAGGAAGAGACAATGAAGTGAACTCCATTATTGTCTTATTTTATGAAATTGCCACACCCACTTCAACTTTCAGCAAACACCACCCTGATCAGTCAGCAGCCATCAACATGAAGGCAAAACCCTCTACCAGCAAAAATTACAACTCACTGAATACTCAGATGATGGTAAGCATTTTTTAGCAATAAAGTATTTTTTAAATTAAGGTATGTGCATTTTTAGACATAATGGTATTGCACACTTAATAAAGTACAGGATAGTGTAAACACAACTTTGTATGCATAGGAAACCAAAAAATTCATGTGACATTTTAATGCCGTATCCAATTTACTGTGGTGGTCTGGAACCGAACCCACAATATCTCTGTGGTATGCCTGTAAAAGCATCATATACAGCTTTGTAGTGGAGAAAAAGTTATTTTTGGAGAGAATAGACAGCTTGGATTTATATATTTTTTGTCATAGTTATACAAGTCTACCTGTTGATTTTTTGCATTTTGAATGAAACTAGAATTCAAAGATATATATCAGTAAACAAGCCACACACTACTCTTTAAAAAAAACTTTGTGCAGAGCTATACTCTAGGCAAGAGGGATGTTATCACTAACATTAGTACTACCATTTATCACTAACATATTTTAAGATCTTTCCTGGATTATTTATTCCTTTAACCTCTATTATGTGGAAACACTTCACAGTTTGACTTTCTTTGGCCAAATGACAGAGTAAATTTTACTCATCATTGTGAAGTATAGGATAATATAGAAGTACTACTCTTTTAGTGAATCATGAAGGCAATATTTAGAAAATAATACTTTTTTAACATGATTTTCATAGAAAAATTAGAAAGAGGACCGAGACTCAGAGTAATGAGGTCCTACTTTTATTCACAATTATTTGCTGGGTAGTCTCAGAAGTTACTTAACTACCTTGGCTCTTTGTTTCTTCATTTGCAAAATGAGATAATTATGAAGAATAAAATTGATGGTTTAATTTTATAGAAACAATACATATTATACCAATATAAATTATTAGCTCTGCCTTTATGAAATCCAAGATTTCATGGTATATTTTGCTTTTGTGGGATGATATGTAAGCAGAAGAGATTCATGATTATAAAAATGGTTTTGACTTCTTCATTTAAAAGTCATGTATAAAAACTAGAAAAATATATATATTTCCTGATATTCAATCTTAGGGAATTGTAGTTCAAGCTGTAAGGTTTTGGTTTTGCAGCTGTGTTTACTGAGATAACTTTGGACTAAATCTTGGAAAAAAAATATTGCTGCCAGGAAGTCCACCACTAAAAATTTTTAAGTCCAGTAAAGCTGCTAGTGTTGGATTTCTCAAACACTGAGATTACAGTAATAAGGCAAAAGTTCTTATTACACCACAATTTATAAAATAAAATAGTGACTAACAAATATTGATAAATGTTAGAGAAAAAATAGTTCAATTCCAGTGTTTGAACATCTGTATGTCTTTTAATTCAAGTGACTAAATTGGACAGCTTCAATGAAGGCTGAAGAGAATTTTGGAGATTAGGTTTAAAAAACACCGCCAAGTAAGTTGAAGCAGAGCAGATTGTTAACATTATCTTGTAAACAGGAGCATGCTATAACTGATTTCAACATTCATTTCCTCCTTGTTCTTTATTCAACTCTGACTTCCTTTAAAAGATTGCTTTCTGAGACAACATAGCTGGTACAGGCACTGACCACACACTTGAAGATACAGACAAGGGTTTGGCATCAAAGGTGTAATATGGTACTATGTTGGTGATGAGAAGACATTGCCAATTCCTGAGAAAAGTTGAGAGTTTGGGCATTTTTAAGGCTATCAGAAAGGCTTCATATATTCATAGACGGTTAACTATGTAGTTTGTTGATACAGAAAAATCAATACTAGTCATTTCTGATTGAAGATTCTGCAAAAGATCCAAAGATACATATGATATTAAGAGGAAGAAATTATGGGTTCTCCAAACTTTTGAGTTTGGACTACAAGCATCTCAGAAGTGCTCAATATGATCTGAGGAGCCAAACACCCTCTATTCAATTTCCCAGTTGCTGGGGTCTTGTTACCATAGTAGGTTCCATCCTTCACGAATAACGACTGATACTGGATATCTCAACATCATCAGGAATGAAGCAGCAAACCAAGAGTTAATGTGATCAAAACTAAATTAATACTTCATTGTAGGGGGCAAAACACTAAATTTTGTTACTAGCATGTTATACAAAATTATGTTACCAATTAAATACAGTAATTTGCTATGAAAATAAGAAATATGTATTTGCTATTCCCCCCATAAATAGCCAATTTTTCATTAACTGCTTGAAAAATCACTGAGAATCACTAAGGGATAAGGGCACAGAGACTTATTAAGAAAATAACCTATTTCTAGCATCTGACTATAGATCATAGTCACTTAAGCAGTATTAATCAAAAGATAACTCTTCCATCCATATAAAGGTGAACATTTAGGGTCTCCTGAAAAGAGTTATATCTTGAGTTTGGGATGTAGGTAGCCATAAACTTTCTAGAACTACTTAAATAAGATCCAACACATGCTGTGGGTTTAGAAATCCAAAGCATCACTTTGCTGTGGCTACCCTTGCTAAAGGATTAGCTGCCTTGATTCACTTTGCAATAAGGTGACATATAAATCATTTAATAAATAAGAATATTTAAAGTGCTGAATTTTTAAGAAAATAAAGTGCCTTAAGTATATCTTATGTATATCTCTTGCCTCAAAGGAATATCCTCTATAACATTAATAGAAGAAAGATTATAACAGGTCCTGAGATAATTTCCCACTCCTTCTTAACTTCCAGTTAGGAGGAAAGATAGCATTTTGGCCTGTGGTAGGGTAGACAAATGGTCAGTGTTTGTCCTCAGATGATCAAGTGAACACTAAAAAGCTCAAGGGCAAGAGGTACTCTCCGTTTCTGGCCATTTTGGTGAAAAAAGGAGCCAAGGCCTTTTATCATATAAAAAAGTATCTGGTGTGAGAGACCCAGAGATCAGTTCAGGAAGTCCTAATGATCAGGAATTTCCATCTGTGCCTTCCATTCCTGTGATGTAAAAGCCATGACAGATTAATTATACAAGAATAAATCAATGGTGGTGATCAATACCTTTAAACTTCACATTTAGATAACACTCACATTTAACTAACAGTTCAAATCAGTCTTATGTGGTTTGGTAACAGGTCACTAATTTTTATGTCAGAGTAATCATAGTCATTTTAGATACAGGATTTTTGTGAGTTTAGTCTTATAGACTTTACATATTTTAATAGGACAAAGGGATATTTGTGGCAGTTTTAACACCAGGAGTTATTTTAACTGACAGCCCAAATCTTTAGAGACATAAGCTCTGGTAAGAGCGTTATTAAAACCTGCTTGGAAAAAACACATTCTTAGTCAAGATGGCAGATGCATGTATGGAAATCTTGAAATTGTATTGATCTTCTCAATTTAAAAATTACAGGAATTGTATAAATACTCCAGTCAAAGCCAGCTCGTCATAAGACCAGTTTATTAAATGAGTTACTTCCTTGAATGGAAATCAAGAGTAAACATCAGATAGATCTAGTAAAGTCAACATAATGGCTGAATATGACATCCCTCATTTATGTGTTCCCATCCCCTGAAAAAACAAATTTGGCATCAATCCATGGACAAAAGTGTATTTGTGGGATCTGCGGGATCCAGCAACTTACACCAAGGGACCCAAGAGAAGTCTAGCCCACCTGTGCATTGGATATTAGGCCTATAGACTTTGTTCCCAGCTGTAGAATCTGCAGTGGCCTATTTACTGCCTCCAGCCCCTCTCTGCCATCATCCAGGAGCCCCTGGAACACATTATCTTAGACAATCACTTGCAGTTTAGAGAGCCTTTGTGGAAGTCTAGGTTTCCAGCATAGAAGTTCCAGCACACCTTTAGAACCAAAAAATTCAAGTTTGGACACAATGAAGAGGGTACAAGGAACTGTTTGACTTTACCTGCCTCATCCTTCCCCCAAGGCTGCACAGCTTAAGGCCAAGGGTAATCTTCCTAGGCCAGTGATTTCTCCTGCAAGAGAACGTGAGAGCTTGTGAATGAGCACTTGGCTTCCCCAGCTGTGCAGGACACTGCCCAAAAGGCTCCTTTCTCTCTCACCCTATGCAGAGTACTGAGTCATGAGTTGAATGACTGGGAAGTAGAAAGAGGCTGGGAAAGTGGTAGATAGGATCCTTGGAGGGCATTAAAGAGACTCGGATCCTACTAAATGTGTGGTAGACTGCATCAAGAAGCCTGTCCACAAATTGTTGGGGATTCCTTCCCCATGGATGCCCCCAACTGGCCCACAGGTACCCCCAGCACTCTGCATCTCACCCACACACCCTTTTGGAGGCCAGCTCCCTGTGTGCATTCCCAGTGATGATGGTGAGAGAAAGCTTTCACAGATGGTTAGTGACCACATACAGAAAGCCAGCCAGAATCTGCAAATCTGGAAGAGACCACAAATTTGAGTTTAGCACCCAGGACCAGAAGGCTTCCCTGGTGCATTCCACCATTTAAAGAAGAATGAACACCAAACCTTCTCAAGTTCTTCAAAAAATCTGTGGAGGAAGTGACACCCTCCACAGCCTCCTTAACTCATTTAAGGAGACCAGCATGACCCTGATACCAAAGGCCAGCATGACCCTGATACCAAAGCCAAATAAATACAAGAAAAGAATTATAGGCCAATGTCCCTGATGAATATAGATGTAAAAATTCTCAACAAAATATTAGAAAACTAAATTCAACAGCACATTAAAAAGATCATTCACCATGATCAAGGAAGATTTGCTCCAGGGATGCAAGGATGGTTCAACACATATAAATCAATAAATGTGATAAACTATATTAATAGAATAAAAGATAAAAATCATATGATCATCTCAAGAGATGCAGGAAAAAAGCATTTGATGAAATACAACAAACTTTCATGATAAAAAGTCTCAACAAATCGGGTAAAGAAGGAACATATTCCAACATAATAAAGGCCATATCTGACAAACCCATACTCAATGGTGAAAGGTTAAAAGCTTCCCTCTAAGATTAGGAACAAAACAAAGGTGCCCACTCTCATCACTCCTATTCAACATAGCACTGCAAGTCCTAGCCAGAGCAATTAGGCAAGGAAAAGAAATTTAAAAGGCATCCAAATCAGAATGGAAGAAGTAAAATTGTCTTTGTTTTTAGATGATATAGAAAATCCTAAAGACTTCACCAAAAATACTGTTAAAACTAATCAATGCATTCAATAAAGTTGCAAGGCACAAAATCAACATACAGAAATCAATTGTGTTTCTATACACTAACAATAAAATATCTGAAAAAGAAATAAAGAAAACAATTTCATTCATAATATCATCAAAAACAATAAAATATTTAGGAATAAGTTTGACCAAGGAGCTAAAACTAAGACTTTAATGAAAGAAATTAAAGATGACACAAATAAATGGAAAGATATCCCGTGTTCATGGAATGGAAGAATTAATATTGCTAAAATAGTCATACTTCCCAAAGTCATCTATGGATTCAATGCAATCGCTATAAAAATTCTAATGGAATCTTTCACAGAAATAGAAAACAATGCTAAAATTTGTATGGAATCACAAAAAGACCCCAAATAGCCAAAGCAATCTTGAGAAAGAACAAAGTTGGAGGCATCATGCTTATTGATTCCAAACTATATTACAAAGCTATGGTTATCAAAACAGTATGGTATTGGCATAAAAACAGACATATAAATCAATGGAACAGAATTCAGAGCCCAGAAATAACTCCAGGCATATATGATCAATTAATTTATTGCAAAGGAGCTAAGAATATACAATGCGAAAGGGAAAATCTCTTCAATAAACCATGTTGGGAAAACTGTACAGCCACATGCAAAAAAATAAAACTGGAACACTATGTTACACCATACACAAAAACTAGCAAAATGTATTAAAAACTTCAACGTAGTACTTGAAACCAAAACACTCCTAGAATTAAAAAAAACTAACTCATAGAAAGAGATAAGAGAATGGTGGTTTCCAGGGACTGGGGAAAAAATGAAAAGATATTGTTCAAATAGTACAAACTTCCAGTTAGAAGATGAATATGTTCTGCTTTAATGTGCAGCAAGTCGATTATAGTTAATAATAATGTATTATACTTGAAAGTCACTAAGGAGTAGGTATTAATTGTTCTCACCACAAAAAAGGAAACTGTAATTGAGATGATAGCAGTATTAATTAATGCTACTGTGGTAATCGTTTCACAATATAAGTGTATTGAATCAACGGGTTGTACACCTTAATCTTAGACAATATTATATATCAATTTTATCTCAAAAAAGCTGAGAAATAATGAAACAAACAAAAAGCAAATGTCAGGAAGGTTTTTCTATGCTGCTTTAAATTTGGCTATCATTTCCTTACTATTTTTACAATTTTTTTTCCCTTTTTGAAGACAGGGAAAACAAGGTTAAGGAGTGTTATACGTTTGAATGACAAAGTTACTTTGTTACAGAGATGGGAGGTAAATGTGAGTTTATGTGATTCCAATCTTAATGATTACTCATTCACTATTCTACAATTTCCTCATCTAAGTAATCAATTTTGCCATATATAGAAGAAAATTATGCCTTTTTTATAACTGACTACACTCAATTTTTTGGTCTTGTTAAGAGTCATTTGTTTGATTGGCAGGAGCAGATAATAACTAATAGTTTTATGCCAGGCTTAAATGCATATTGCTTTGGGAAAACAACTTCATATGGTTTTTTGAAATGATAGTGAAAGAGTTCAATTTGCACGGCATTTCAGAGACAATTGGGTAAACTCTGTAGCTTAGCTTTGTATTTTAATTTTTGTATGTTTAATTAAAAAGTAATTTTATTTTCTATTTTCTCTGTTTAAGTTTATTAAAAGTTTATAAAGTTGTCCTTAAATTGTGCATTTTGGTATTCAAAAATCAAAAAGTTTTATGTATTTTTGCACCTAAAGTTCTTTGGGAATGAGTTGAGTTATTTTTAAATCTGACTTATGGAAATCATAGTGATTTGGACATGTTTTAAAGCAGAGACTATGGTTGCCAAGTTGTATTTTCATGGGATGCCAAGTTATTTTTTCATGTTGGAGGAATATTACCAAAGGATGAAAAATATGTCTTTTATTAAAATGTTTTCTGATGTCCTCAACACATATAGGTTACATGGAATGAAATCTAAAAAAGATTGCTTTTGTTATCTGGTGTGAATGGAAAGTAAATTATCAATATAACTGTGAAATTTAACTATTTACCAAACTATGTGGATAAGTGTTTATTTATCAAACTTGGACAGTTATCTATATCAAAATATAGACAAACAATTGCTTTATCAGTTAAGACTTTTCTGTCTTCTATTCTTGTAACTTGATAAACTTTTCCAAATATTTCAAGAGAAATTTAAAATTCTCCAAACAAGTTTAATTTTAGTTTCAACAAATATTATACATTTTAACCAAACTGACTTTATTCTGAAGAAATTCTCCTCTAAAAATGTATATCAGGACCTAAAACTTGAATAATTAAGGAATGAATTGAAGAGATTTCAGAATCAATAAATTTTTTTAAAGTTCAAGAAACAGGTAAGTGCAGTGATAATATGGAAAATAATAGAGTTGGTAAATAGATATTATTGAATAATATGAATTTTTTTCAATACCTGGGAAAACATAATTACAGCACTTCAAAGGATTTATGTGTACATACTTTGAAGATCACAGGATTCTGTGAAAAAATTGTCAACTTTTTTTATTAAAAAAATGTCCAGAGTAATTCAATATTTCTTTATGCTTAGAGGATAAGGGGAGAGAGTAGTCATTCTACCCAAAGTGTTTTCCTTTTTATTTACACAAGTTGTTTAGTCTTGTTGTGTTTCATTTACTAGGAGTCTTGTTCCAAAGTTTAGAGATTTTTTTATCCATCAACAGATGAATGGATAAAGAAGATGTGTTACATATATACAATGGGATATTACTCAACCATAAAAAGAACAAAATAATGTCATTTGCAGCAACATGGATGGATCTAGAGATTGTCATATTGAGTGAAGTAAGTCAGACAGAGAAATACGAATATATGATGTCGCTTATATGTGGAATCTAAAAAAATGGTACAAATGAACTTATTTACAAAACAGAAATAGAGTCACAAATATAGAAAACAAACTTATGGTTACCAAGGGGGAAAGGGGGCAGGGATAAATTGGGAGATTGGGATTGACATGTACACACTGCTATATATAAAATAGATAATTAATAAGAACCTACTGTATAGCATCGGGAACTCTACTCAATGCTCTGTAATGACCTATGTGGGAAAAGAATCTAAAAAAGAGTGGATGTATGTATATGTATAACTGATTCACTTTGCTGTACACCTGAAACTAACACAACATAGTAAATCAACTAAACTGCAATAAAAATTATTTAAAAAACCCCAAAGTTTATAGATTTTTGTTTATCATATCACAGATTGCTTAAAATGACACATTAGAATGTTTCCTATTGTAGGTCACAGAAATGGGCTTTATTTAGTCACCTAAATGTGAGTTTATACTAAATATACAAGGAGGAGCAAAGGAGAGCAGAAAATAATTGCACAATCACTAATATTGATAAACTTCTTAACAGACTGACCAAGAAAAAAAAGAGAAAACACTAATTATCTATTAAGAAATGAAAGAAGGGAATATTGTTACTGACTCCACGGACATTGAAAAGGATAATAATAGTACAAACAACTCATGTAAATCCAACTACTTAAATGAAATTGACAAATTCTTTGAAGACACAAACTAACAAATAGATAATCTGAACAATCACATATATGATAAATTGAATTCTTACTTAAAAATCTTCCAGAAAAAGAAAACTTTAGGCTCAGATGATTTCATGGGCTAATTCTAACAAAGATTTAAGAAGAAATCATACCTATTCTACACAATCTCTTCCAGAAAATAGAGAAAGATTAAATATTCCCCAAATCATTTTCGGGAACCTACAATACCCTGAAATTGAAATAAGATAAAAGACATCATCAGAAAAAAAATTGTAGACAAATGCTTCTTAAGACGAGTGGTTTTTTTTTCCAAAATGAAAGTAAACGTTAGAAAAATTAAGACTAAAATACTGTAATCTAAATGTTTATATTTTATCTGAATTTAAGTATTTTTATGGATATTTTTGTTTAAACAAAGGACAGCAATTACTAATCTAAAACACAATCATAAAGACCCTTTAAGAGTTGCTTTTTCATTTTGTTTGTTTTGGCACATGACACTAGAGATTTCCACTCATAGAAGACTAACTAGTTAAAGTTGGATACAGTATTTTAATAGATTCGTTTTGACAATGTGATCCAAAACATTAATTTCTGTATTCTAAAGCCCTAAAAAAGTTTTTCTTCTTGAATGGGGTGCAAAGTTAAGAAACAGATTATGTTCCTAGCTAAAGGATAATGATAGCGATATTAAAATGGAAGAGAATAGGAAATTTTGGTATGGGGGTCCTTGAATGTTTCACTCCTAAGCTATACTTAGGGGTTAAATTTTCTCACTATGAATATTTTAGCAGAAATTGTACATAATCATAATCTTTCCATGGTCTCTACTATTAGAGATAGACTTTATGATGAATAATAATGAGTCCAGCCTCTTGACATTCCTTCTGGACAAAGGCCACTGGTATCTCTTGAGAAAATTATGGCATAATTCAAAGTTTTAACTTTGAGAGTAAAATATGTTGGCAATAGGCTCCTAATTAATCTTCCTACTCTCACCTAAAAATTCTATTAACACAAAGTGGGAGGACAGATTGGGGATAGTGAACATTTTCTGCCATGCCATTCATCAGTTTACTTCCTAGTTTCCTAAATATTGTGGATAATTACTACTTGCCGATATTAGTTTGCCCTTATCTTTGTCATTATTAGCTCATATCCATTTCAGAATTCATCTACAGTGTATTTAATTTTATAATCTCATGAGGGAGTAGAAAGAGTCATGCTTTGAATTTTTCAGTAGAAAATTGTTATAAAATTCAGTAAACAAATGCATAAATTCTTAAGTAGACAATAGGCCATATGGTGAGTGGCTGTCAAGATATATTTTAAAAATTTGAGCGTAATACACGATATAAAATTTACTATTTTAACCATTTAAAAATGTACAATTGTGTCATTTAGCACATTTACAGTGTTATCAACCATCGCCACCATCTAGTTCCAGAATATTTTCATCATCTCAAAAGGAAACTCCATACCTATTTAACAGTCATTTCCCATTCCCACCCTCCTCCAGCTGCTGGCAACAATTATTCAGTTTTCCTGACCCTATGTATTTGCCTATTGGGGGTATTTTATACAGATTAAACCATACAATATGTCTCCTTTTGTGTCTGACTTCTTTCAGTTAGCATAATGTTTTCAAGGTTTATGTTGTAGCATAATCAGTACTCTA